>NC_132898.1:24279661-24409661 GCF_030463535.1 Salminus brasiliensis | reverse complement strand
GTTAAACGCGACGCCAGTAAACGACACAGAAGTGTTCCGTGTGGTCTGTTGCGTGTGGATGGATAGAGACGGATAAGGGTCCAAAGTATAGGAGGCTTCAAAAAAGGACAGTAGGTCAGGTTTCTTAGGCTGCGGTGCTCTGCGCTATTGACATCACACACAAACATATTTACATACGTGTAGAAAGATCAAAATTAACACTAGTTGTTAAAGGTAACTTAACTCTAAGAGGCCCCTCCCCTCAGGACCCGATAACCAATCCTAAAACGGAAGAAGATTAGTTAGCTAGTGAAGACTATTAGTATCAATAACCACTGCATATGCAGGTCTTCATTACATGAACATTTAGTTACATTTTGGATATGAATGGGTATGAGTATAGATGGATATAGATATGGATGGTCTGTGTTTGGATATGAATGGGTATGAGTATAGATGGATATAGATATGGATGGTCTGTGTTTGGATATGAATGGGTATGAGTATAGATGGATATAGATATGGATGGTCTGTGTATGGATATGAATGGGTATGAGTATAGATGGATATAGATATGGATGGTCTGTGTATGGATATGAATGGGTATGAGTATAGATGGATATAGATATGGATGGTCTGTGTATGGATATGAATGGGTATGAGTATAGATGGATATAGATATGGATGGTCTGTGTTTGGATATGAATGGGTATGAGTATAGATGGATATAGATATGGATGGTCTGTGTTTGCATATGAATGGGTATGAGTATAGATGGATATAGATATGGATGGTCTGTGTATGGATATGAATGGGTATGAGTATAGATGGATATAGATATGGATGGTCTGTGTTTGGATATGAATGCGTATGAGTATAGATGGATATAGATATGGATGGTCTGTGTTTGGATATGAATGCGTATGAGTATAGATGGATATAGATATGGATGGTCTGTGTTTGGATATGAATGGGTATGAGTATAGATGGATATAGATATGGATGGTCTGTGTTTGGATATGAATGGGTATGAGTATAGATGGATATAGATATGGATGGTCTGTGTATGGATATGAATGGGTATGAGTATAGATGGATATAGATATGGATGGTCTGTGTATGGATATGAATGGGTATGAGTATAGATGGATATAGATATGGATGGTCTGTGTTTGGATATGAATGCGTATGAGTATAGATGGATATAGATATGGATGGTCTGTGTTTGCATATGAATGGGTATGAGTATAGATGGATATAGATATGGATGGTCTGTGTATGGATATGAATGGGTATGAGTATAGATGGATATAGATATGGATGGTCTGTGTTTGGATATGAATGGGTATGAGTATAGATGGATATAGATATGGATGGTCTGTGTTTGCATATGAATGGGTATGAGTATAGATGGATATAGATATGGATGGTCTGTGTATGGATATGAATGGGTATGAGTATAGATGGATATAGATATGGATGGTCTGTGTTTGGATATGAATGCGTATGAGTATAGATGGATATAGATATGGATGGTCTGTGTTTGGATATGAATGGGTATGAGTATAGATGGATATAGATATGGATGGTCTGTGTTTGGATATGAATGGGTATGAGTATAGATGGATATAGATATGGATGGTCTGTGTATGGATA
This sequence comes from Salminus brasiliensis, assembly GCF_030463535.1. NCBI lineage: Eukaryota > Metazoa > Chordata > Actinopteri > Characiformes > Bryconidae > Salminus > Salminus brasiliensis. The sequence goes on along the minus strand of NC_132898.1, from coordinate 24,408,026 downwards.
TGAATGGGTATGAGTATAGATGGATATAGATATGGATGGTCTGTGTTTGGATATGAATGCGTATGAGTATAGATGGATATAGATATGGATGGTCTGTGTATGGATATGAATGGGTATGAGTATAGATGGATATAGATATGGATGGTCTGTGTTTGGATATGAATGGGTATGAGTATAGATGGATATAGATATGGATGGTCTGTGTTTGGATATGAATGGGTATGAGTATAGATGGATATAGATATGGATGGTCTGTGTTTGGATATGAATGGGTATGAGTATAGATGGATATAGATATGGATGGTCTGTGTTTGGATATGAATGGGTATGAGTTTAGATGGATATAGATATGGATGGTCTGTGTATGGATATGAATTAGTATGATTATAGATGGATATAGATATGGATGGTCTGTGTTTGGATATGAATGGGTGTGAGTTTAGATGGATATAGATATGGATGGTCTGTGCATGGATATGAATGCGTATGAGTATAGATGGATATAGATATGGATGGTCTGTGTTTGGATATGAATGGGTATGAGTATAGATGGATATAGATATGGATGGTCTGTGTTTGGATATGAATGGGTATGAGTATAGATGGATATAGATATGGATGGTCTGTGTATGGATATGAATGGGTATGAGTTTAGATGGATATAGATATGGATGGTCTGTGTTTGGATATGAATGGGTATGAGTATAGATGGATATAGATATGGATGGTCTGTGCATGGATATGAATGCGTATGAGTATAGAAGGGTATAAATATGGATGGTATGGGTATTGGATAAGAATGGAATAGATGGGTAGGGGTATGAATTTGAATGTGTATGGACTGTTATGGGTATAGATGGGTATAATTATGGGTATTGTTATGGATTTGGATGGGTATTGTGGATATGGGTAATAATGGGTATGCGTGGGTATGGATGTGGACGGATATGTGTATAGATATGAATGGGTATGGACGAGTATGGGTGCGTATGGGTAAGACATAAATGGGTCTGGGTATAGATATGCATCAGTATGGGTGGGTATGGATGGTATGGGTATGGGTATAGATATGAATGGGCATGGGTCTGGATAAGAATGGATGTGGGTGGTTATCTTAATTTCTCTTATTTTTTTGTCTCTCTCTAAATCTCTCACATCTGTCTGTCTCGTTTTGTCCTTTACCTACTGTCTCCTTTTTAGTCCCTCTCTCTCTGTCTCTCTCTCTCTCTCTCTCTCTCTCTCTCTGTGGTCAGAGGTGTGTAGAGTGAGTCAGTGGTGATGTGATTTATTTATAGAGCTGTGCTCCCAATTCCGTCACAGCCGCTCAGGTTCCACACACACACACACACACACATACACACACAGCATCACAGGTAGTTGCATTCACGTCACAGAAACACACACACGCACACTCAGTGTGAGCCTATTCCATCACAGGTCCTGTGGAGGGATAGAGACTGAGGGCACAGTAGGCAGTGGTGAGTCAGGTGACCTCTCTGAAGGATATGCATGACCTGACCTGAGCGTGGAGCCCCATACTGATCACACTGCCCTCTATCACCACACTGCTGCACACTTTATACTAATGTTAGTTCCAGTTTCAGAAGACTCATTTCTGACAGAACCTACTCCAACCTTTGGTGTCTGTCAGTGCTCCACTCCAGAGGCCAAGAGAGCACTTCATGATTCCTCTTGTGCTCTCCGTGCTTCCGTGACATGTGAGAGCAGAGCTGGTGGTGGGTTTTGCAGCATAAAGGAAGATATTGAGGGAGAGAGAGCGGGTGGGTCAGGTGCTCCACTACTGATGATGGAGGAAAGCCTCCAGATGTTGGAACGCCAGCAGGAACAAAAGCAGAGTGTGACTAGCAACCAAACAAACGCCTCTGTGCCCTTTGTGCCCTCTCCGCCCACCCCTCCACCCACCACAACGCCACTCTGTGCCATTTCCGAGCCGGGCCGGACCCTAAAACAAAGAGACACCCTCTCCGGTGTCCCCTGCAACTAGCTTCCATTCCGTCACATGGCATCATGGGAACAGAGTGAAGCACTGGCCAGCTGGAAACATTACTCTACTCATGATCTGCAGAGGAACTCGACCGACCAATCACGCAGCCAGCGGCATCAGGAGATACCCAATTAAAATGCGCTGAAGTCACGAGGCAGAAGTGATAGCCTGAATTCATTTCCCCTCCAACAATGGTGCTACAGGGTGAGTGTGCTGAGACACTGCTGCATTGACTTCCTCAGTGCTAACACACAGCTATTAACTTAAACTAGCTCAGGAGAGACTTTTCATTTCGTGGTATTTAGTTAAAACAAGTCATTTGTCCAGCCCTGGCTAGTGCGCCCCCTAATGGTTAAAAATTCAGTTCTGCTGCACCTGTAAAATAACTTAACTAATGCCTGATGATGAGTGGTAAGCAGCGACCTTCTAAAGGCTGACACTGCCACTGTTTGCTGTGACTGATGTGAAATAACCATTTATAATAGAGATGTCCTGATCCAATCCGGTAGATCAGGATTGGGGCAGATCCAGGCATATTTTAATGGATCGGATATCGACTATGTTAATCCTGATCCCGTTTCTGATCCGATTCTGGACATTACTGCCCAGATGGCATGTTTTTAGGAGGTCAGTAAAAGTGTTTAGAGTCTGCAGTGTGGAGCTATTTTACAGTGGAACATGTAAATATCTGAAAATAAGGTTCAGATATAATATCTGAACCTTTAAAAAACTGTCACTGAAACTCTCTGTTTTACCAGCGGGAGAACCGCACACCTTTCTTTGTTTTTAAACCAGCACTAAGGAGCCCATTCAGAACCAAGTGGAGGCCAACACTTATGCTAACATACACTAGAGTTGGGCAGTAGCCACTTTTTCCATTCCATTATACCTCTCTAAAAACAAATATCGCAGTATACAGTATTACCGTGGGTGGTCTTGAGTTTACGTGGCACCCATACAATCTCATCCTGCCTTATTTTAAACCGAAAAATACAACATTCAGTTTGTTCACGGGGTGACAAAGTGAACACTGCACAGTTTTAAATGTTAAACCGTCGGTCTGACGTCATGACAATTGCACACTGCTCTGAATCAGGAGAGAGTTCAAATTCAATTCTGCCTGCCAGAAAGAACACTGAAAACACTTAGATTACAAAGTGTTGACGATAAAAACTTGTGTCTGAGATAACAAAGTTGAGCGACTGGTATTAGAAGTTATAGATGGCAAAATGAGAGACCGGATCTGCTGTGTTTGGACTGGCTGCTGGCTATCGTGGCTTAGATAAATTAGCTAGCAGGCTAAAAACTACCAGTCATCTGAACTTTTTAGAGAGTTTTCGATTGTTCTCAGGCACATTTAGTTGACTGGTTCATCCAGGGTTGCTTGTCTTTCAGTCGATCTCATAGTTGCTAAAGATCTCCAAAGATCTGATCAGTGTGGCCTGATAATAGGGACTTGGGGCCCTATTTCAGCGATCTTTAGACGAGCCGCCAACTGAGCACAGTGCAGCTTAATTTACGGTGTGTCAGTGTGTCTTTGCTATCGTAGCGACGGGAAAAGTACGCCTTGTGCAGATCGAAAGTCTCTTAATTATTAATTATTCAGGGGTGTGTTTTGGGCGTAACGTGCAATAACCCAATCTTTGGGTCACTCGCCAGTCCCTTTAAGAGCCAGGTGCGGTCTGACTTTGGTGGATTGCTATTTCAGTGATGCATGGCACACAGTCTGGGAAGGCTTGCTGAAGCGGTGAAGTGCCTCACCTCCAAAATAACGTTACTTTATTTTGTATTCTGTTTATTTTTGGTGTAAAAGTTTGCATAGCTGCCAACTGGCACACGCAGTGGGACTGTGCACTGCTAGCAATACGGCAGAAATGTACCTGAACACACCTCATTTCGAGACCACCGCGCCCATCTGTGTAGATATATTCGCAAGCGGCCACTCGCACGGTCGCTATTTAAATTTTAAATAAATAGAGGGGTAAAATAAATAGATAGAGACATTCCTATGTTACATTGTGCTGCACAGGGGTAAAAATATTATATCCTAATATTTAAAGACTTTCTCATGATTTACAATAGTTATTATGATATTTTGACACACAAAATCAAGCTACACCAGTAGTGACAAATTACGAAACTGCTACTAAAATACTATAGTCCATACTTAGTAAAGTAATCTCTCTAATTCTCTCTAGTTCTTTAAGACCTTATTAATATTCACAACATGCTCTAAAAAAGCAGATTGTATATCATGATGATGAAATTAATCATAAATTGCCTACCTCTAGTGGTGAATACGTGATGATTTTTTTATATTGCATGCGCGTGCACTAGCCACCTCCTCTCGGTTCTCCCACTAGTAAAACAGAGCTTTTCCATCATAGTTTCAGATCTAATCAGCCAGAATTCAAGAGTAAAGGCGAGGGAATGCGTTTCCACTTGTGGTTTTAGCGGCGACAGAAGATATTCATACATCTGAAGGAAAAGCAATGTTGAGTGTCTAAATTACAGCTTGTACACGATTTCAGGACAGTCTCAATTTCTACAATTTATAAAGTGCCATCAGCAGTTCTGTACATGAGAAATATCAGATGTTAGCATTAGCTCTGAACTCTGCATTAGTGCATCTCCAGAAGCAAGTATTCTCAGTCAGAACAGGCCTGAAATCCTTGCCTGTACAGTTTCAGTCATACAATCAGAATGCACGCGTTCCCGTCTTTTCTGCAGGCCAGTCAGAGGGCCGCGTTTGCAAACAACCTCTGATTGGCTCGTGATATTGCCTCGCACTCTCGCACTAAAACCCCCAAATGACACAGATATACTAGCTGGTCTTTGGCCTAGTTCCGTACCAGCCTGCTGACTGTAGGCTATGCAGATTACTGCCAATAATCTAGCTGTGCCGGACCCAACGTGACCTCCATCCATGAGCGTCCTTCTGCCAATGAGACTGCGGCAAGCAGTGGAATTTTCCCCCACCGGACTAAAAACTGTACAGACTCATACCAGATAAATTACTTAACTTGTGACCTGCACTTTTTCAAAGTAAAGGCTTGGATTTCGAAATGGGTTTTAATCCACATGAGCCTCAGAAACACTGTTATTCATTAAACAGTTGATCAACAAAGGTATTTACACAAGCCACAAGCCATAACATTAAAACCACTGGCCCTAGTCAAGAGGTGTATATGTTCAGCAGCAAATGAACATTCAGTTTTTGAAGGTGATGTGTTGGAAGCAGGAAACACGTTGACAAGAACCAAACTGTGATGGCTAGACGACTGGGTCAGAACATCTCCAAAATGTCAGACAGGTCTTGTCAGGTGTTTCCGGTATGCAGTGGTCAGTACCTACCAAAGGTGCTTCGAGGAAAGACAACTGGTGAACTAGTGACACGGTCATGGTCATGGGCACCCAAAGCACCATGATGTTTATAGAGGACCTACCACGCAACTCACAGGGCTTAAAGGATCTTCCGCTGACATCTTGATAGCAGATAACACAGGACATCATCTGGAGTCTGGCGACAGGTCTGTTTTGGTTTCAGGATATGCTCATTTATCACAATAACAATAAGTATTAACAAGCCCTGCTATATAGTCATTATTGCATTACCGATATACCGGTACAGACGTTCTATATTGACCAGCACTAAGTGTATCCCTGTAGAAATGCCACAAACTCAGTTGAGGGTCATGTGAAGGACCTCTGGTAGCTTTCCTGCTATTTGATGATCACAGGGCGCAACAATAAACCTCTAAATCGCAGTGAAAGGCCGCACACAACTCCCACTAGAAACTCTTGTAAAGCCTAAACAAGGAAAGGAAATATCCTTGAGTGGGTTTTTGTTTTGTGTCAGCTGCACTGGAAGTCCAGGCATTACTCGCTGCCCACTCCTCGTGACACTGAACAATCCTACTGATGGCTAACACACAAACATTATGATGAGAGTTATGATGGGTTAGGACCTGGGCCTAACCCAGGCCTTGTTGAGGTTGAGCATTCCCACGAAATATCAATGGCTCGTATTCCACTGTAACAAACCTTTATTGAGGAGACAAAGCTGATGGAAAATGGGCTGTTTTGTTATGTGGGGATGGGTGGAGCTACACATCATACTGCAACCAGCCACCAGAAACGCTAGACCTGTGGTTGCTTGACTTTTGAGAGAGGTTGTGCTGCCCATGTTTTCTACTGAGTAGAGTCTCTAGGTAGGTAAGGTTGTCACTACTCAGTACTAATGCATAGTAATCACTGATATTTTGGTAGTTAATCCATCTAATCAATTTGAAAAGCTTAGTTAAGCAATAAAAGAAAATGTGCAGCCCTTCAAAGTCTCAACACCCAGATATCTCTGTCCTTTCTGCACTACAGACAGTGTTTCATCATGAGCCTGAACAAGACCTTCCCAAAACAATTCAGCTGAACAATGGCTAACTGGCTAACAATAAATAGAAGCTAGCATGTCCAGTAATGTCCTGAAGCCATGATGTCACGGCTGTAGCCAACACTGGCCTTCATTCTTTGGTAAGTCAATAACACATCGACTCACCGTTCTCCAGCAAACACCAACAAACACAAACATCAGGCTGGTGTTCAGGCTGTGACCACAGGCAAGTCTGGAGAACTTTGTTTCCATCCACACTTTGTGGGTTTTTTTACTAGAACTATCAGATTCATGCTGGAGATCCAGGGTTTTTGGAAAAATAACTTCAAATCTGACCCATTACTTACAAAAACCATAGACGCCATTGTGCCGTTCACTTCCGTTCTATAGAAACGAAGCCAAAGCTGTCCGCTATGTTGTCAAATTTGTAACCAGAGCCTTCACAGTAGAGACCAGAGGCGTCTACCAAGTGAGTAGGCGAGTCTCAATGCAGGTCCTGCAGATGGTCTCTTGGAGCAAAGGCTGTTAATCACTATATAAGTATAATCCCGCCTTCTGATTTTGAGGGGGGGCAATCAAAAAAGTGGCAAAAAAGTGGCAAGGAACAACTAATGTTGGAATAGTTGGAATTAGACACTGGTGATGGAAAGAAAATTTAGGTGGGAAAAAAAGATGTAAAATGGACTGTGGGCGGAGCTACACACCATATTGCAGCCAGCCAGCAGGGGCACTAGACCTCTGTCGGTGAAGTCACTGAGTAGTAGGTAAGGATGTCACTATTCAATACTATTACATTTTCAGTTTATTACATAAGTCATCATCATAAAACTACAATATCTGAAATTAACGCTATGCTTTACACACTCTTACTAAGCTAATACACTAGCCCCAAGCTAACACACTAGCCCCAAGCTAATATGCTAGTACAATTCAAACACTTGGATGCTAATTACACATGTCCATTTTTTTGTGGACACCCCTTTTGATGACAGCATTCAGCTATTTTAAGTTTCACCCATTGACACAGACACATAGCCATCCTAGTCCCTGTCCAGAAGTACCTGAACCTATTAGCACCATGCCTAATGCCAGGCGTGGGCTAGAGGGGTATAAAGCCCCCCAGCATTGAGCTGTGGAACAGTGGATTGGTGTTCACTGTAATGATGGTGCTCCATCCCGTACTTCTGTGATGAGATGTCAGGGATCAGCTGGGGTAATGGTTACCCAACATCTTGACTTCACTAACGCTCTTGTCGCTGAATGCAATCAAATTCTCACAGCAATGTTCCAAAGTATAGTAGAAGAAGGACGACCTATTTTTAATCATTTTGATGTGCATACAATGTATATTCACTCTGAATTGGAATTTGAATGCTGGAGTGTTTCAGGCCAGGCTACTAGAGGCTAGCCAGTGGCTACTGGGGTACTGCTAGTGTTTGCCCCACACATCTCGTGCCAACTGTGCCAAAGGTGCCTCTACATGAGCTTGCATACATTTCGTACGAACACTTACAGAGCACTATGACCTTTCTTCTGGACAGCTTAGTCCAGAAGTTCAGAAAGCCATGATGGACCAAATTCCATCCTCAATGGACCCAAACAAATCTCCAAACACAGGGAGCGGGATCTCACTGGAATCTGCCTTTCATACTTTTTAAGCCAACTGAAGTCAGAGATGTTTGCTTTTCATTTCTGAGCAGGTAAAAATACGACCTAAGGGCAGCAGACACCCGAATGAAAGCTCTGATCCAAAAGATCCAGGAGAGATTGAACCAGTGGAGCCTCAGAGTGGTCCGAAGTAATGCGAAATTGAATTTCATACAATATAAGAGCGATCATCTTACAGACAAGGCCCTGGATCAAGGGCAATACTTGCCAGTAGCACTGTTAAATATTTGTTTGCCGAACTGTCTGACAGACACCCTCGAGGTATCAGATTTTTTCTTTTTAACCCCCCATGAATCAAGATACATCCAGAAGACCCCAATTCTGTGTACTCCATCTGCATCGGTCAAAGGGGTGCTGCTATCTGCTAAATGGGTCACCAGGAATTATAAGATGTCTAATAACAGTGCTGGAAATGGACTAGTGGTCATTTACAAAGCTGTGGTCAACAGCTCAAAACACCTCAAAGTGACTTCGCTCAGCTAGACGTGGAGTCCATTCATGTAACATACCCTTAGTACATCAATACCTCAGTAAAAGGATGTTCTCACTGTGGTTTTTGTGGTCTAACTTTTGTGACTGTAACTGACCCTCAAGCTAGCATGTCCGGTACACCAAATCAATTCAACACTGTGATTCAATACAACATATTAATTATTATTAATTGTTTATCTCAGTAGTTTTGCTAACTAAACTTGTTTAGTTGTTGTTTTGCAGGACTGTGGACATTATGTAGAGCTACCTCAGACTAACTAGGGCTCTCACCTGAACTTAATGCAACTTTAAATGCAACATTTATTAAGAAAATAAGAGTAATACAGTGTGAAGTGTCTTAAAACCACGAGAGCTCACAAATATCAAGCTGTTTCCAGCCTGGAGACATGTTTCTCACGTGTTTCTCAAAGAAAGCTCCATAACTAGCACGCAGTCTACAGCATCACTTAGCCAAGCACCTAAACTAGCAGCTTACTTTACTGGCTTATACACGTATAAATATTACATGATTATTGCCGGACCAGCTGCCACCTACCAATCCGACCATCGGACCCCCCACCCACCACCACCCATAACAGACCAGCGGCACACCCTCCTACCACTGCTACCTGTTTAGTGACCATGTTAAAACCTAAATGGACTCTATGTAACTATGTATCTGCCACTATTAATATCACCACTATTAACTATCTGTTGTATCTAGTTTGGTCATTTTTATCAATAATTTATAAATAGTTCTGATCAGAGGAGGACGGGTCGGGGCCCCCTTGTGAGTCTTGGTTCCTCCCAAGGTTTTTCCTTGCCACAGTCGCCGTTGGGGCTCACTGGGGGTCTTTGATTCTTCATGTCTTACGTTCTTTCTTCTTTTTGTCTCTGTCTTTTACTAATTACTAATTATGCAAAGCTGCTTTGTGAAGACAACAGTTGTAAAAAGCACTATACAAATAAATCTGACTTGACTTGACTTGAAATGCTTACTGAGGCTGCGTCGGCATGGAAAGGTACGGCGTGGCCTTAGTTGTGTGAGTTACTTTACTACAAGGCTAATGTACCTATATAACGCTGCAATTCATCTGTTAGCATAGCGTAATCTGCATGCAGATATTACACTCGTCTCAAAACACACCAAGAAGGCCATTATATAGACATAGCGTTCCAGGAATCACACATGGGCAGTGGTGGCTCAGCGGTTAGAGCGCCGAGATATCGATAACAGGGTTGTGGGTTCGATTCCCGGGCTCGGCAAGCTGCCACTGTTGGGCCCTTGAGCAAGGCCCTTTACCCTCTCTGCTCCCCGGGCGCTGGAGTTGGCTGCCCACCGCTCTGGGTGTGTGTGTGTACTCACTGCCCCTAACACATGTGTGTGTGTGAGTGTGTGTTCACTACCAGATGGGTTAAATGCGGAGGACACATTTCGCTGTACAGTGTACACTGTACAGTGACAAACACGTGCACCTTTACCTCTACATGTCTGTGTGAGGGTGAGGGTTGTGTGAGGGTTGACACGAATGTGTGACGACTTCGTCATGCAGTTAGCACTATGATTACGGCTAGCTACAGCCGTGGGCCTGGCATTCGAGACAATATATACAGTCATAAAGTCATGAACATAGTCCAGCACAGCTGATACACATCAACTTTTAATAGAGAAACCCTGCAATTCCCTTTTTGAAGTGTTTGCATCGTGAAGGTAATACTAGCTTCCACTAAGCGAGCCGGGCCGCGCTAACGCAGCGATTGCAACGTTGACCGAGCCCGGCAGGCGAGCCGTGCTAACACAGCGCTGGTGCTGTTGCATGAGGCCTGTAGCCGACTCATACAGGCTTTATAACTTTATCAGTGCACTAAAGTCGCCACAATAATGATCAGTGCACTTGAGGTGCGCTACAATCCTCGTAATTAGACATAATCTCTGATGATTCTGTACTGAAAATATAAAGATCCAGAGCCATGTGGCACAAAGGTGATGCAAATATGGAGCCAATTAGTGGATCCCTACGTCCTTAAGCCCTAGTCCTGTTCGGCCTGACACCACTGCATGGAATAATCCCTGCATATCTGTGGCGTTATTATGGACGTGATTATATTGGAATAGTACAGCATTAATAACTTTAGACCTCAAAGGGTTAAATATGAGTTCAGGCCTGTGGAAATTATTAAATTACTCAAAGGCCCGAATGTCAGCATGATGCCTGTAGTTTTCTTTCCAGAAGATGGAAAGACAGAAAAAAAAACATTTTGTACACAAACAACCCTGCTTTACTTGGCAGAATAAACACACACACACACACACACACACACACACACACACACACACAAGCTTGCACAGAGTGCATGCTCTCAGTCCTAGTCCCCAAACCACTGGTTTCCAGCACAGTTCTTGCTTGCAGTTCACTGATCAGTGCTGTGGTCTGGCGCTCAGTGTCAGCCACTGTAAGTGGGCCACTCGTCCCCCCAGCGTCACCTGCAGCGCAGGCGCAGTAACCTGCACACCAGCAGGACGCAGGTGCTAGCTGGAGTGTGAGGACGCCGTGTGACCCACAGGTCAGGCTGCCTCGGAACAGACGGTCCAGTCTTTATAAAAGAGACTTTATAAAAGCTGAGGGATTTGGAGTGTGATAAAAGTGGGGAAACATGACAAGTGTAGTTTTTTGCAAAAGTTTGGACACCCCAGTGTCTTTAAATGACACATGCTAATTTAAAGTGTTCATAAGTGAACAAATCCTCTACAGGAAACGAGATATGATAAATGATCCTTATTTGCTGAATTTAACTAATAATTTAATGATTTGAGTAAAATAAAAATAAAAAAAATATATATATACACAATATGGACAAAAGTATTGGGACGCCTGCTCATTTACTGTTTTTTCTGAAACAGTTCAACAGTAATTGAAAAAAGAGTGTATCCTGCATTTGTTAGAGTCTCTACTGTCCAGGGAAGAAGGCTTTCAACTAGATTTTGGCAGTTTTATGGTAAATCACAGAATTTTCATTTATTTATTCATTTGTTATTTAATGTATTCAAGTATTGTTTATTTTTGCCAAATAAATGACTGACAAATGAAAACTTCTTTTTAAACTTGAACCCTATTAAAAACAGTGGCTTACTAGTAATATATATATATATATATATATATATATATATATATATATATATATATATATACACATATTTAGCAACAACAGTGCAATATATTTGAGTGTGCAAAACGAAATAATAATAATAATTCATAATAATATATAAACTTGTTATTACTGCATTTACCTCCATATACCTCATATATACTTCATTTTCATTTTCTTTTGACAAAACCATAAATAAATGTTTAATATTAAGAGCAAAACCATAAATAAATGTTTAATATTAAGAGCTAAACCATAAATGAATGATTATATTAAGTGCAAATCTGTAAATAAAGGTTTAATATAATTACATAGCTGTCAGTTTAAACAAGAACTTCAGCAGAACAGCAGAATCAAAGTGTGTGTGATCTATTGTATTTATGCTATTCCCTACACAAAGAATGTGATCTCTGGAGAAAATGGGACCTCCTTCTAACTTCACCTTCACCCAGTTATCTGTGCAATCCCCAAATTCCTTTACATATAAACACTAGAGTCTGTTTCCTCTGTTGCAAGGTTCTACTGTGCGGGAAAGATCAGCTTCCAGCATCGTGTTTGAACAACTCTGGTGTCAAAGTACACGGTCGCCAGTGTCGATGGTGCAAGAGGTATTAACCCCTTAACACTTTCAGCCTATGTGTTTTAAGGTCCAGCCTTAAACATGAATAGACAATAGTTACGATGGTTTTGCCGCCTGTGGCGGTCCATCGTTTAAAACTGGGCCTGTGTGTTTTCTCTTTAGGTGCTTGTGCATCGTGAAACTTGTCTTCAAAGCTTTTTGTTCTGTGCTAATTTCAGGTTCTCAAAGTTTCGATGCCTTGGGTCTTTTAAAAATCTATTTCACAACCAGGTTGGACAGAGCTACAGCCTCAACTGCAGCTCTGAATGGAGCCAACCAGACTGGACACAACAGAAATTGGCAGAAATTGGCCTGTTAACACAAAATATTGAAATTTCGTTGGATTCCCAGGGGGGAAATCTAATCATTGCATGAGGGAAGTCCCGCATCTGCCTCTCCTCCGTAATCACATGTTCGACCGGCAAAAGAGGGTTTACTTTAAATCAGGCAATTGTAAAAAAAAAAAAAAAAAAAAACACCCACAGGGCCCTTCAGGAGCATTTTTTTGTGTGCTAGACTACTACCACTAGCAACACAGTGCTAAGCATTTGAGCTGTTTGTGATGCGGCTAATTTACGCAGCCCTAAATTTTATTCTGCTGCAACAGTATTACAGTATGTAAGAAGTAGGACGACCGTAGGACGAATTTTAAACGGTATACTGAACAAACCATCATACTACCCTGCACTACACTACCCTTATCCAAGTCCACTGACATTCCCTGAAATACCTCCCAATAACTCCCAGTCTCAGCTTGTACTGATGTCACTACTGGAGTTTCAGAGAGCTCCCCATTAAAGACCACCAGCTCACTGAGGTAATGTTTAAACAACACATCACTTTATACAGTGCAGAATGGACAGTCTATATTTATCGCAGTGATTCAGTGTCACCAAACCATCCCACCAACCAAAAGCAACCGTATGACTCAACTTCTGAGCTTCGGTTCTGTGGGTTCTGTGTTTTTACTCTCTGTCCTTCCAGCACTTAACCAGCCCACCTGCCTCAGAGTGTCCATAAACCGCTACTGAATGATCACTGGCACCTTTTCCACAATATCCTCCAACAGAGCCTGCTGAATGACTGATGCTGCTGGAGCCAGACGTGCAGAGAGGACAATGCCTCTTGCCACTGGAGAAAGGGTCCATGATTTCCACATGAATGGCATGTATAACATCATCACTATCCTGTCTGTGAGTTCACTCACTTTTGGAAATAACTTTGATGACAGGTTTCATTTGTGTGGAAATGATGGACACATCCAGTCAATGGCTTTTTTTTCACTGGGTTTGTCCTCCAGGCAGCATTCGGCCAGGCGTTGCCCATCCTCAACAGTGGCATACGAGTCAGGACACCCAAGCCAACAAACATAAGGCCACGCTGACACGGCCTACACGAACACATACTGTATATTTATGCATTTACTCCCTTTATACACTAAATAGCATATGCTTTTTGGAGCTTTCTAATAGACTAGATTTTGAAGCATAGCTGTGAGGATTTGATTGCATTTAGCAACAAGAGTGTTAGTGAGGTCAGGATGCTGGACGATCGCCACCCCTCGTCATCCCCAACTCATCCCAAAATTATTCGATGGAGCACCATCATTCCAGAGAACACAGTTCCACTGCTCCTCATATACTCATACATAACATGTCCAAATGTTTGTAGACACCTGCTTATCCAGCAGTTATTCGAAAATCAAGGCTATGAAATGAAAAATTGATTAATCAACATTAATAGCTCCGCCCACTCATACTGAAGTTCTAAGGAGTGTTTCAGCACAAACTGCTTTTTAAATGAAACACAATACATGACAGCCAATCAGAACACAGCTCATTTACATATGCCAGTCTTAAAAGCAGAGTAATCGAAACAGCTTGTGTAAATCTAAGAATATGTGCTTCTTAATGGGGAGCGTCGCCATCCTTCACTGCAGTAACAGTCCCCACTCTTAACATTAGATGTTGGAACATTGCTGTGCAGAGGATTTGACTGCATTCAGCCACAGAAGATCATCAGTAATGTCAGACACCAATGTTGGATGATTAGTTCTGACAGTCCAACTCTCCCAAAGGCATTGGATAAAGCTCCATCACCTCAGAGAATTACACATGCCAATTCTGGGGGCTTTACACCCCTCTAGCCCACTCTTTGCAATGGGCTCAGTGAGCTTAAGGTCACGGGCGTCCAGTTCTGTTGGTCAATGCTTCTTCTCTATAGAGATTATTCTCACTCTGAGAGTGCAAATGAATGAGTGCTAGTTGAATAAGGCACAATGCATGTCAGCCAATAAGAACAGGTCTCATTTACATATGTCAGCCTTAAAGGCAAACAAATTAGGTTCCTAAAAGTGTTAACAATACAATCCAGGGAAAAGTGTCAGATACGTGCCATTTAAAGAGCTTCTCCTTTCTTTGCTGCAGCATCTACTCTTGTGGCAAGGCTAGATGTTGGAACATTGCTGTGAGGAGGATTTGACTGCATTCAGACGCATGAGAGCATCAGTAAGGTCAGCTACTGATGTTGGATTAGTTCTGCCACATCAACTCATCCCAAAGGTATTGATGGAGCTCCATCTCTCCAGATAGTTGCACATGCCAATTCTTGGGGGCTTTACACCCCTCTAGCCAGGCTTTGCACTGGGCATGGTGACCTTAGGCTCAGGCTTCAGAACATCATGTTCTATTGCTCAGTGCTTTTCTATGGACATCAACAACCTGGTACTGGGAGGCTTTACGCCCCTCTAGCCCACTCTTTGCACTGGGTTCGGTGACCTTACCGTGACAAGAGCGTCCGGTTCTATCGCTTAATGCTTCTCTATAGAGGTTACACAAACTCTGCGCGCGCAACTGAATGAGAGCATCTTATTAGATGGGCTGTCCAGATACTTTTGGACATGCAAGCGCGTGCTCTCGCCATCCAGGTGTTTCAGTACAGCACAAACCCCCAAACTATTCCTCCTTAAGCCAATACACCCCCCCCCCACACCCCACCCCCTCTCTCTCTCTCTGTCAACTGTCTCTCGTGCTCCACTCCTTCGTATAACGGAGTCTCGCGCTACCGAGAAAACGGAGCTTCACGAGACTCAAGATAACGGAGAGGGGAACCGAGACACGAATGGTAACAAACCCCCCCAATAAAGGAAAGGGGGAAAGTGTTTTGCGTGCGCACTCACCCCCGACACCGCGTGCTGGAGACGGCAGAGACGTCCTCACGCTCCTCGCAGGCGCGCGCGTTCTCTCTCTCTCTCTCTCGTTCTTATTCTATGCCTCTCTCTCTCTCTCTCTCTCTCTCTACCTCTCTCTCTCTCTTTCCTCTGTATCGCTCCTCTCCGACTCACAGCGGCTCTGGAGCTGCCCCGTGGTTTTAAACTGGGTCGAAATGATGAGCCCGTTCCTACCCCCCCAACCTTCCATCCCTCCATCTACCCCCGCCTTCTACCGCCCCCCTCCGTCCAAACCCTCCAATCACCGGCAGGCCCCAGCCCCGTCCCCGCTGCCGGAGCGCTTCAGGCGGTCAGTGTGTTTATTCGTGTCGGTGACGACCCTTACCTTTACTAACCAGGAGTGTGCTGTAGTGCGGTCACGTGATTCGAGGTGTGTTTGGGCATCCAAAGAGCAAAATATGATTTTCACACGTTATTAATTATTAGATACTATATTGGTGAGAGAGAGAGAGAGGGAGAAAGAGAGAGAGGAGAGGGAGGGAGAGGAGAGAGAGAGAGACAGAGAGAGAGAGAGAGAGAGAGAGAGAGAGAGAGGGAGAGAGGGAGAGAGAGAGAGAGAGAGAGAGGAGAGAGAGAGACAGCGAGAGGGAGAGAGAGAGAGAGAGAGAGGAGAGAGAGAGAGGAGAGAGAGGGAGAGAGAGAGAGAGAGAGAGAGAGAGAGAGAGAGGGAGAGAGAGAGAGACAGCGAGAGGGAGAGAGAGAGAGGGAGAGGGAGAGAGAGAGAGACAGCGAGAGGAGAGAGAGAGGGAGAGAGAGAGAGAGGGAGAGAGAGAGAGACAGCGAGAGGGAGAGAGAGAGAGAGAGAGAGAGAGACAGCGAGAGGGAGAGAGAGAGAGAGAGAGGGAGAGAGAGAGAGAGAGAGAGAGAGAGGGAGAGAGAGACAGCGAGAGGGAGAGAGAGAGAGAGGGAGAGAGAGAGAGAGAGAGAGAGAGAGAGATGGGGAGAAGAACAGGCAGAGGGTGAGAGACAAAAGAGACAAAGAAAAAGACAGAGAGGGGAGGGGGTAGAGAGAGAGAGAGAGAGAGAGAGAGCGTGTGTGTGTTTCTGGGTCATTTTGGCGGGAGTCGTTCGTGACGACAGGCGTGTGACGTCAGCACGCCGAAGTCTCTCCGTTAGCTGCCTCTGCTAGCTGTGCAGCACGTGGTGATCAGACCTGGGCTGCAGATGAAGCTCAGGTGGCAGATATAACTGGTGGTGGCACCTAAAACCACTCTCTCTCTCTCACTGCCTCAGTGGATTCTCACCCCCTTACAGTAACATTAGGGTTGGTTCAGTCACACGTCTGAGAGTATTTACAATTAGTAATATTTAGAGTAATCCACAAACAACAAAATATAGCATTCACTCATTTAAGCTCACTACTATGAAGTTCTAGTCCTCTTCCATTTTATTGGCCGCATGTTCATGAGTTCATCACTCCCTGCCTGCTGTGAGGGCTCTCCTCACTACATTAGATGTTCAGGACCACAGGCACTTTTACATGTCAAGTCAAGTCAAGTCAAGTGGGTTTTATTGTCATTTCAACTACATACAGAGTACACAGTGAAACGACACAACGTTCCTCCAGGACCATGGTGCAACATAGACAGTGCATTGTCGCGATCACAGCTCTAAGTCCATGATCAGCATGCTCGTGGATGAGGAAAAGATCACACAGAGAGCTGTCCGTCTTAAGTAGAAAAGTTTATTGCAGTATTCTGCAGAATACGGAGACCACACAGCACACGGAAAATGCCCGTAGTAGTCTGATGTTCGTACAAAAGTTGTTCCCTTTTATAGTTCTCTATAGGGAGTCTCTTTTGTTCAGATAAACATGTTTTTCTGCACGTCTCCCAAGCTGGTATAGTTACACCCCAACTGTATCTTCCCAATGTATCTTCTACTAGAACACTCTGTACTTGAACCTCTTGTCCTGTGGATTTTGATTGGAATATACGCAGTCACTGCCTTGGTTACTTTGATTACAACACGCAAGCTAAATTATTGTTCGTACCCCCGATGATGAACATAATCACAAAATGATACCTAACACAAAAATGATCAACATAACCACATTATATGTCATAATTCTCACAGCATACAAGACACAAGTGCAACACAAACAAACAAGTGTGGACAGACAACACAACACAGTACAGACCAGAGAATAATAAATAATTGCCGGTAGTGTGCAAATTGTGCAATGTGTAATAAATAGAGTCCAGTGAGGTAGTAAAGTAAAGTTATTAGTGCAATGACTGTTGGTGTGGCGCAACAGATAACACCACCACCTGCCATTGAGTTACAACAACACCATGTGGGAGACCAGGGTTTGATTCCCGGTCTGGGTGACTATGCTGCGCTACACCAATAAGAGTCCTTGGGCAAGACTCCTAACACTACATTGGCCCACCTCTGTAATACCAGTAACCTGTAAGTCGCTCTGGATAAGAGCGTCTGCTAAATGCCATAAAATGTAAATGTAAATGTAAATGACTTGTTTCCCCTTTTTTCCTGGGGTAAATGGTTGGAGAGAGAGAGAGAGAGAGAGAGAGGGAGAGTGTACATGTACCAGAAAGATATCAGTTCAGAAGTTGAGTTGTGTTGAGGAGTCTGATGGCTTGGGGAAGAAGCTGTTGCAGCTGTTGTCTGTCTAGCCTGCTGAACAATCCAGCTCAGGACCAGCTTTTGCTTGTAGCTGTTGTCAGATGGTCGACGCTGGTCTTTGATGGACAATGTGGTTGAACAGCTGGTCATCCAGATGAAAACAAACCCCTATGGTGGTAAGCTAGCTGGTTAATCAGCTCTTAACCAGCTTAGTGTATGTAGCACTTGATTTTGGTCAATTTTGCTCATCCCAGCTTGCTGATGCTGGTCATGATGGTCAACCAGCTTGGTCATGCTTGGTCATACCGGTGGTTTAGCTTGGTCAGGTTAACCATCAACCAGGTCAGATAAACCATCAAACACAAATGTAAACATGCCCTATGCTGGCCGAGAGCTAAGCTGTCAACCAGCTTCTGTGCTGCTGTGCCGTCTTTTATGGATCAGGCCAACCTCCACTGTTCCGCTGTAAAGTCTGTGATATTGTCCTTTCTAATGTTGAACGCTCTGATCAACTGAAAATGGAGTAAAACATTGGCGTCAACACATACTAATGATATAGATATACAGCAATACTACAGAATTCAGTAACAATCGTACAGTCAATTCACCAATTACTACAGTTCACTACATGATCCTGCATATATAGCACCATAATTGCTGGGAAGTCTGCTCCCATGTTGTATTACGTTACAGACTTTTGGCTTCTTTGCAAGCTTCGTCCCAGTCTGAGGCCAGAGCGCTCTGGAGCAGGTTTTCTTCAAGGATCTCGTATCCTTAGCTGCATTCATCTTTCCCTCTATATGTGTCTCAATTTGGGAAAACATGACTTCAACTAAAGGAGCTTCACCGTTGCCTCTGAACCAGCATGAGCAGCAGAGAAATAGGGACACCTCACCGCTGGAGCCGGGCAGCTGGTGAACAATGTGCATGCCTGACAGCATGTGTGTGTGTGTGACTGTGTGGGTGTGTATGTGTGTGTGTGTGTGTGTGTACGTGCTGTTTAAAAGTGATCTGAGAAGGGGAACAGGAGTACACTTCCACCTGTCACCTGAGTCTGTCTCAGACCAATGACTTTCCACTGTTTCTTCGGCTAACTGAGGCTAAAAGAGGTGCGAGGAAGTTAATTATAGTGCTATAAATTACAGCAGACCCAGTAACCACCCACGTCCAAACACACACACACACACACGTGTACACATTGTTTCTTACTGTTCATTACTCTAAGCAGACAGAACGTTTTGGCCTTTTGAGAGAAATAATTATGCATCGCATCGCTGAACAAACAACACGTCTGCAACCTAATAAAGAAGTAATGACATTTTCAATCAATAATGAATTGTTTTATTGCTTGTAAAGGATGTTTAGCTGAATGGTAGTCAGCCTATCTCTGCAGGCCCCTACCCAGCTATCCATTCTATCTTGTTGTGTTGCTGTGTTTTTTCTAGCATGAGCGTGAGCTCATTCAGAGTGCAGCTATTACTGTTCTTTTTTTTAAGAGAAAGGATAAAATGTGAGCGCTGTGTGACCTCTTTCCATATGTTCAAAATAAGATTTTGGGACACTGACAGAATAAACATCTGAGAGTCAGTTTACACCTGGAATGAACATGTGTTTTTTAAAGATGAAGATTTTACTTGCCCACATGAAGCCAGGTGTAAACACCCCCACAACGCACAGTGATCGGATTACAATCAGATCACTCAAACCACATTCAGAGGTGGTCAGAGACAGATCTTGTTTACATTTAACACAACACATGATTCTAAATACCTTACCCCAAAATCGCACATGATGCCCCCAAGGGCGGACCAACACATGCCCCCTCCAACGCACCAGCCCGCAGCCTGTTATGGCCAGCACCGCACAGAAGCGATGTGGGGAGAGATGTGTTTTCTGTGGTCGGATTTCTTCATGCAAGCGGAAATACGTCTGTCAAAAAAAGGTCACGTAAAAAACATTAGTAATTATTACTGTGGATCTCACTCGCTCTCTCTCTCGCTGTGTGTGTGTGTGTTTGAGTGTGCATGCACTTGCGCTACTGTTTATTTACCAGTAAATGAGAGCAGCATTACAGAGTGATTTCTCTTGCTACCAGCGTTTTATAAGGAATGTTGATGATAAAATATGTATTATATTTTGACTCACTATGCCCTGCATAATAAATGTATTTAAAAATACACTATATGTCCAAATGTTTGTGGACACCCCTCCTAATGAATACATTCAGCTACCTCAACTCACACCCGTTGCTGGCACAGATGCCAGTACAGTACAAATGCACACACACAGCTTGTCTATTCCCTGTAGAGAAGTCCTGACAATAGAATAGGACTCTCTGGAGCAGATAAGCATGAACCCATTGGCACCATGCTGCCTAATGCCAGGTGTGGGCTTGAGGAGTATAAAGCCCCCCAGCATTGAGCTGTGGAGCAGTGGAAGAACTGTGTTTTCTGGAATGATGGTTGGTTGCTTCATTCAATACTTTTGGGATAAGTTGGGGATGAGGTGGGGTGGTGATCATCATCCAACATTCTGACCATACTAATGCTCTTGTTGCTGAATGCAATCAAATCCTCATAGCAATCATACTCTCACAGCCATGCTAAAACTATTAGAATGCCTTTCCTGGACAAGATTAACTTTTTTTTATTTTAGAAGAAACAATGAATGAGCAGGTGTCCCAATACTTTTGTCCATATTGTGTATTTTAGAGTAAAACATGGTCTCAAGCTTCAGGCGGTGTATTCAGAACCATTTGGTGTAATAACTTCCTGTCAGGGAGCTTTTAGAGATTTAGACGTCAGGTCCTATTCACCACCACTCTGAACGAATCTTCTGACTGGGTAAGTTTCTCTAGAACAGAGTGTTTCACACTAAACCCACTCTGAATGACTCTGTTCATGTCTTCACCAGGGCCTCGGCACCCTGGTGGGTTTTAGAGTTTCCCCTCTGCTACGACATCTGATTCAAATTACAAAGGGCTTCACAATTAGCTGACGAGTTGAATCAGGTGCTTTTTTGTAGAGAAAGTCTTCTGTGGCCCTCCAGGACCGTGCGGTGGACACCCCTGATTTCCCCCTGAAGTGTGACCTGTGATCTGCCTGCCAGCCTGAGTACAAAGACACACCACAACCCACAGATCCCAACAACCTGAGAACTTCAAAGCATGTTTGAGAAATCACCCGGCGCTGAACCCGTGAGGAGCCCGAGATTTAAAGGAGAAGGCCTCTTTGGCCTGAGGGTCCTGCTGAACTGCCCACGGGTGTCCCACTACAGCTGTGGCCGTCCCAGCCGTGCGTTTGTTCCCAGTGGGCCGGGTCCTGGTTCAGGCACTGGGGCAAAGTTTAAGGAAGGGTTCTCCAGAGCCTGGACGATCAGAAACTTGAGAGACAATAGTCCAGTCCATGTTTCTCTAGGTACTCCTCATCCCAGCTGCATTGCGGAGCTCCTGACAATAGGGGGTTGAGACTGTGGGCCACAAGAGTGTGAATAGTGTTGTTCTCCCTGCTTCAGCAAACCTGCTTCAACCTGAAACATCTGCAGAGTAGCTTTCCAGTAGTTTTCTGGAAAGAGTAAACAGTTGACCAGCAGAATCCATCCTGGACTTAGACCCACATCTGAGAAACCTAGCTAAGTGTCTCCCAGTCCCTTTGCTGATCATGATTCAGGAAAGATGAGATCCTTGAAAGGCTCAGGGCTGGGATTTTGGGGCAAATTAGAAGAGGAACGTTGGCAGAATCATGCAGCTCCAGACCTAATATGAAATTAATTAAATGTAGAGCTGCTTTAGATATGCCTGGATGTTCTCAGGAGACTTTTTCCTCAATAAAGTTCCACTTTGAGTGAAGTATGTCATTAAGCGATATGGTTATGTACAATATTCAAATTCCACTACATTTTTTAAAACTTTTACCCTATTTTTGCTAGTGCAGACCACGCATTGAGGAAGAACAAGAGGACGCACTCTCTCTGAAGTATTTTGGCTTGGAGTCCAGGTCAGCTTTCCTGTGGTCAGCGTGTGAAGTCGGGCTCCCTGTTGGTGTGGTAAATGATGGAAGAAAAGGAGGGGACGGGGACAAGGTGGGTGCGAAGTTTGCTCGAAACATGGTTAGACTGAGAAGTTAGGTATATATAGGTTAAGAGGAGTGAGGGGCACGGTCCTTCTCCCAATATTGGGAAACCTGACAGTTTAAAGGCGTTTTCACGACTGCCCTTTTTATTCACACACAAATGCTGGCCACAACAACTGCACCTAGACATTCGGTCACCAAACAAACTCTGGAGTGGTTCATTTGTGGTAAGAACAAGATCTGACCTCAATCCGACCCAACTATCAGGTGTACTCTGCTAGTTTGAGCTAACTGGTTCCCAAAGCCTGGTGTGCTTTGTGCTTAATCTGGAATACTGATCAGAAAATTACAACAGCTCTGAACAAATGACATCTCTGCTGTTGCTCCATGTTAAACTGCACAGAAATCAGCACTAGTCCAGAACACAGGACCTTCCTCCTGCATTTACTTTCTTGCTCCTGACCCATAAGTGGAGAGAATGTTCTCACATGGTTTGTAACTGATTCGGACCAGAGCAAACAAACTATAGGTGTGAAAACAGGCTGAAGTCATTTCCAATTCTCACGCATCAGCAGAGAAAGAGAGAGACGGGACTCCCAGACACGGATGGCTGTGGCATCTTCAGGGATTGAACTGGCGACAAGGCAAACCCTTAGTCAGCTGCCTCACTGGGGAAATCCGACTTTCAGCAGTGTGAATGCCATATATATATATTCCAATAATTCCAATCATTCCAAAACACATGTGGTTTCAAATCTGGACCCTCAGACTCAGACTGACCAGTCAGATCAGATTTTATGTTTTATTTTTTTTCAGTGATTCTTGACGTCAGAATGTACAATAAGGACATAGGTGGTGCATGTTCTTACATTCAGCAACTGCTTCAGAAAAGATTGGCACTTATTATCCTGTTTACACCTGCCCTTGTTTCTTGATCGGATTACATTTGGATTTCAGTCTAATTTCTGAAGCCAGATGTAAACACCCCAAGATACATTCTGATTCTGATCCGATTACTAAAACCACATTGAGAGGCGGGCAGAGACAAATCTCATTTATTTAATACAAGTGTTTTTTTAATACAAGAAGAAACAGAATGTGTTTTCTGTGATCGGATTCCATCAGACAAGCAGAACTATGTTAAAATGTAAAAAATGTTATATTTTTGTTGTAATTATTACAATTGAAGAATCTGATCGAAGTAGATTCAGATACAAAGCACGTGTTAATGGCAGGCGTAAATCAGTGCAAATCAATTTTGATCGGTTGTAACAGTCTGATTTAAACTGCAGTTTAAACACAGTCTTTCTAATTTCTAATTTCATTCAGTTCTTAGACGTCCAGAGTTCTCTGTTGTACAGTTCTGTTTAAATGTAATAAATTAAAATAACTGAATGTTCACGGTGACTGATCTGTGTATTCCAGGATTAAGCTGGAAGTCTGCAGCAGTCTGACAAGTTCCTGAGGGCAGGTTGGGGCTTCAGACGTCACTCTTGGCAGGTTCTAACCCAAAACTGCTGTCAGCCGGTTCTGCCAGTCTTTTCCAGAGCCGTGCTTGGTTGTGCTTGGTGTAATGCTTGGTCATAGCTCTTCGGCTCTTAATGAGCAGAGCAAGGCAGAGGACGTTTCCTCACGGATAATTAACTCCATTGAACGTGTTCTGCTAGTCACTGTGGTAAGATGTAACCATCGCACTCAATTAAGGTCACCTTTTGAAGGGACACTCGAATTTCTGCTGGGGGAGGAAACTTTGTCACGCTGTCACTCAACCTTTGTGTCCTATAAGAACTCTGTGTGCAGACGCAAACACAGACCTCACATGGGAAACCTGTCGGATGATGAATTTGAGGGGGAGAAATGTTAATTATGTGAACTCTGTGAGATTGCATAACATCAGCAGTCGCTGTGTTTGGCCTTGACCCCACTGACGTCTCAGCATGAGTGCAATTGTAAGAATGAACGCAAGATCAGATTTCACACTAGGAATTAACTCGTCAAATGAAACATATCCAGTATGAAGCTCTAATAACATTAATATCCAGTATGAAGCTCTAATAACATTAATATCCAGTATGAAGCTCTAATAACATTAATATCCAGTATGAAGTTCTAATAACATTAATATCCAGTATGAAGTGCTAATATCATTAATATCCAGTATGAAGTTCTAATAACATTAATATCCAGTATGAAGTTCTAATATCATTAATATCCAGTATGAAGTTCTAATAACATTAATATCCAGTATGAAGCTCTAATATCATTCATATCCAGTATGAAGTTCTAATAACATTAATATCCAGTATGAAGTGCTAATAGCATTAATATCCAGTACGAAATTCTAATAACATTAATGTCTATAATACATTTCTGATAACATTCATATCCAGTATGAAGTTCTAATAACATTAATATCCAGTATGAAATTCTAAACTAATTCATATTCAGTATGAGGTTCTAATAACATTCATATTCAGTATGAAGTTCTATTAATATTAATGTCTAGAATTAAGTTCTATTAGAATAAATATCCACTATGAAATTCTAATACAATTAATATTCAGGATGACATTCTAATAGTATTAATATCCATTATAAAGTTCTAATATCATTAATATCCAGTATGAAGTACTAATAACATTAATAACATGAACATCTAGAATTTCTAAAGAAATGAATATTCAATATGAATTTCTAACATTAATATATATATGGAAATAATTTGTTTTATTCATGTGCTCCTGTGTCTGATATGGAAAGGAAGAAATGCACTGCAGAGGTATTGCAAAAAAGATCCCATAATGCAACCAATCAGCCACAACATGAAATATTAAAAGCACTGCCAGGTGAAGTGAACAACATTGATGATCTGGCTCTAATGGCATCTAACCCTGTTTGCAAGTGAACAGTCAGTTCTTGAAGAAGATGTGTGCTAACAATCCGAGACAGTTTGCCAAAAACCAAACCTGGCCAATTCGTTCGAAATCCCAACCTTGTGCTTCCACTCACTGAAGTTCTCTAGTGATGTCTGAGTCTGGGTCTGGGTTGCACAGACTAATAAATACACACATTGTGTATGGAGAAGTGAACAGCGCACAGAGGCAGCAGAAGAAGGTGTGTTGGCCGTAAACATTACATAATGCCGCGGGGAGGGCAGGCTGTTCTTTGATGGATTATCAACACCGGACATCTGTCCCAGCACAGAAGTGCTGTTTGTTATTCTTCCCCACACATTCAGCATCAGAAAACAATTTCACAGAAAGAGTTCAGAGAGCAGCCCCCGCCTCTGACCCCTACTGTACACACACACACACACACACACACACACACGCATTCAGGTTTTTCACTTCCAAACTTTATAGTATAATAGTATAACTCACTTTTGGCTGCAGATGAATGTGAAAAACACCTAATCTGCTCGGCCTGATCACTTTCACAACTAACTGACAAAAATGAAGATCTTATGTCATCAATATCCATTAAGAACTTCTGATAAAATACAAACTTGATTGAAGTTACATTAATATCCAAAATTAATCTCTAATATTCAGGTTATTAAGGTGTTAATAACATTAATATCCAGTGTGCAATTCTAATTTCCAGTATGAATTTCTAATAACATTAATATCCAGTATGAAGTTCTAAAATGACTAATATCCAGTGGGAAGGTTTGATATGATTAATATCCAGCATGGAGTACTACTAACAATAATATCCAGAATGAATTTCTAATGTGATCGATGTCCAGAATAAAGTACTAATACCATTTATATCCAGTATGAATTACTAATGACACTGGTATCTAGAATGTAGTCTTCATAGCATTAACACCCAGAATGAAGTTCTAATTTCCAGTATGAATTTCTAATCATATTAATATCCAGTTATAATATGATTATATATATCTTGTATAAATTTCTAATAGCATTAAGATCTAGTATTAAGTTCTAATAGCATTAATATCCAGTATGATGTTCTAAAATGAATAATATCCAGTCTAGTATGATTAATATCCAGTATGAAGTACAATGTCATTTATATCCAGTATGAATTACTAATGACATTGATCTAGAATGTAGTTTTAATAACAGTAACACCCAGAATGAAATTTTAATTTCCAGTATGAATTTGTAACAGCATTAATATCCAGTATGTACTATGTTTAAAAAAAAGTGGTGATCAGATCTCAAAGCAGAAAAACTCCAGAAATAGATAATAACATTATATTATCATCTAGATGATCACGCTCACACTCCTCACAAACACACAAACACACAGACAGTTGCTGACCCCTCCTCGAGCTTTCACACCGGCCACGCCACAGTGTTCAAATGCACCACCAGGAACAAAGAACCGCAGAGCATTGTTCCACCCTGCGAGAGGAATTCCGCAAGCCGTCCAGGTGCTCCTCCGTCCGGGATTACACATGTGGAGGAGGGCCCCCAGAGGCCCCTGGAGAGTGCGCCCTGGAATTCGATTGAAACGCAGCACAAATGAAGACTTTTATAACTCTGAATTCAAAGGGTTATGAAGGCCCTCGAAAACAAAATACACAAACACGACATGAAAACATCCCATGTTCCTCAACATGTTCCTTAAGAACACGCAGGTTTAGAACAGGAGGAGAGACAGTACAAGACTGCATGTGCAGCAGCTGTGAGGGGACACTATAGATGGTTTGCTGGTGTTTACACAGACTGGAATAGACGCATGGAGGGAGTTGAGGGAGTTCAGAGTGAGTAAGGATGAAGAATCTGGGGGAAACTTGATCTGTGACACTGACCTTCTATAGTAAAAAATACAAATATACTGTATGATTCTGGATGGCCAGCTCAAACTGTACTGCAACAGATGGGCTGCAGTGTCTCTCTGGACACTAGAGAGAAACTACACGAGAGGGGTTTCTAATAAAGTGTCCAGTATGTGTAAATGTACACGTTTTATATGCAGGAACCACGTTTTGGAGGTTTTGAAGATTTCATATACTGATAAATGTTGCATGTACTAGAATATTAGAATGTTAATAAAATGTTATATCAGAATATTATGACCACCTATCTAATAGTGGGAACAACCACCCTTGGCTCTGGATTGGGTGATGAAAGGTGTTCGTTATAGAGGTTATCTGCTCCACAGTGGTGCTCTGTATCACTAGCTGGAGTCGTTCCCCTCTGGCTTCGATGGCCTGTGGGGCACCACTGCTATGCCATTGGGAGGCACTCGATGTGCAAGAAGTCCTTTCTCGGTACATCTTCACTCCTGCAGATCCAGAACATCCCACGAAGTTAGCGGTTTCTTTTGCACTATGCTACAACTGACTGGTGTGCCCGCTTAATTATATGAGCCTCAATATATATATTAGGTGTATTTCTGGGATTCCCTCTTAGCTAAAATGGTTCTATATAGAACTAGAAATGGGTTCTCTGACTCATAACAATATTGGAACCATTTTTGGTAATGTATAGAATCCATATCCATGCAAAGTTAAGAATCCTTTACCAGACAAGAAACTATTAAAGCATTGCCTTTACAAAAGAATCTTTGAATAACCTTTTTAAGAGTATGCTTTTGCTGTTTACATGGGTATGGGTTTAGGTCAGTACTTCCCATGGCGGTCCTCAGGGGTCCCCCAGACAGTCCACATTTTTGCTTGATTCCACCTGGCAACTGGCAGAGGGATAGTGGACTCATCTGAACAGTCTGGGGGTCCTGAGGACTGGTTAAAGAACCATGAATTTAGGCTATTCTACCTAAATACACCCAAGAGAATATGATCTAAATGAATCTATCGGGCCTTATCAAAGAACTGAATCAGACTAAGAGATAATTAATGAATTCACATATTAATGGTAGCACCTATTATTTAGTCATTTCTGTTATTCTTATATTACTTAAAGTCTCATGACTGGTCCATTCATGCTGCCTTTATTTTTGGATACACTGTGAGGGTTAACCATTTATCTGCACTTAAACTAATACAGTGTGTTAGTTCTGCAGTTATGAGAATGAACTAAAGTGTGGGCCCATGTATAGACCCCTAGGGCTGTTTTCCCAGAGAGGAATTAAGCCAAGATATGCATTGCAATATACACCGATTAGCCATTACATTAAAACCAGCTGCCTAATGTTGTGTAGTTCCCCCTCGTGCCTCCAAAACAGCTCTGACTCTCAATGCATGGATTCCACAAGACCTCTAAAAGTGTCCTGTAGTATTTTTCACCTAGATGTTAGCAGCAGATCCTTTAAGTCAATGGGTCTTGGCCATCCAGGACCCTGTCACCAATTTACTGGTTGTCTCGCACTTTTAGTAGGTACTGACTACTGCATACTGGGAACACCCCACAAGACCTGCCTAATATTTTGGAGATGTTCGGGCCCAGATATCTAGCCAGAACTGACTGTTCACTTTCTTCTTAATATATCCACCCCTTGACTGGCGCCACTGGAACCAGATCATCAATGTTATTCACGTCAATTTATTTCCTGTCAGTGGTCTTAATATTTTGGCTGATTGATGTAGTCCATGACTAGACGTAATCCCTGTACGAGAAACGGGCCTTCGAGTTGAAGGAGTCAGCTGAACACTGATGTATTCATGCATCCTGCCTCAATGCTGCCGCCCATGTTTGTTGCAGTGTTATTTTAAGCTCAGCCTCTGTGCTGTGGAAAAGAAATAAACATGGCTGGATGTAAACGTAAAAAAAGTTAAGTCTGGTAACAGTAGGCGTACTGTTGGTAATGAGCACTTTGGCTTTCAGAGCAAGGCTTGGCAAATTAAACCCCTTACTCATCAGTTCCCAGCTTAGCTTGCTGTGTTTTTAGGTTTAAGGCCAAAAATAGTGTTTCTGAAGGGACAGGTTTGTATTCTCACCACCACACCGCCAGTAGACTGCAAACATCAAACACTGATAAAGTGATGTCGAATTACTGAAAGATACACCATATGAACAAAACTATTGGGACACCTGCTCATTCATTGTTTCTTCCAAATTCAAGGATACTAAAAAGAGTTTAACCTGCTTTTGTTGGAGTAACTGTCTCTACTGTCTTGCTGCGAGGCTTTGATTGCATTCAGCGACAAGTGCGTTAGTGAGGCCAGGATGTTGGATGATCACCACCTCACTTCATCCCCAACGTCTCAACACATCCCAAAAGTACTGGATGGAGCACCAACCATCATTCCAGAGAACACAGCTCCACTGCTCCACAGCTCAATGCTGGGAGGCTTTATACCCCTCTACACAAACACAATGTGGGTGCATTTGCACATCTGTGTCAGCAATGGGTGCAACTTAAAGTAGCTGAATACATTCATTAGAAGGGGTGTCCACAAACATTTGGACATATAGTGAATGCAGTGAGCGTATGGCTTCATTCACCGAGGAGGCCGATGATGTGGTTCTACGCTTATGTGGGTTGGGTAAATGATAGGTCTGTGAAGGGATCTTAGAGAGGGGTGGATGGCTCTGGGATGCCAGGCCTCACTGTTGAGCCTACCTGATGGATGGCCCCAGTGAACAGATGACGAGATAGTGGATGACTAGAATATGGTTAAAGGGAATGGGCTGGGCCCTATGAGTAACTCAAATGTGAAGGTGCAGGATTTTCCTCCCCATATCCTGTTTTATTTCATCACTTATACACACATACAAGCGAACATTAGCTGAAATTATAAATACACCAAGTTTTAGCCTCCTACAATTCCTCATTAGTGTGAAAGAGAGTCTTGGGACACTTGTCCAACATTACAATGGCAGCCATGAGAGAACACATGTGTGGGACTAGCCTGGAGAAGGTTAATTGTGGCATGTTTTCATTTGTAGTGGCTGGGGTAGCATAATGGGTAACAATACCGCCTTCCCTGTGGCAGACTAGGTTTTGATTCTCTAGCCTGATAAGCACACCACTCATACCAATAAGAGTCCTTGGGCAAAGTTAGGCCTTCAGGAGCTGGGCAGAAGATCTTACATGTCATTTTACCCACAAACACAATGAGGAAGCAACCAATTGCATTTGGATTTACAGTGGCCAGAGTTGTATTAATGATACCCAATATCATATTGGCAGCTGGTGTGGTATACAGCATAACAGCGCTACCCTCTCCATGGCAGACCAGTGTTTGACTCCCCAGCCTAATGAGCACCCCATACTACATCAGTAAGAGTCCTTGAACAAGACTTGATTCACATAGAAGTCACTCTGACGCCTGTAAATGCTGCAAATGCAAGTTTCCACTTCTGAGTCGATCATAATGTACTGCTTGGCTTTTTTAGTTACACTGAAGGAAAGCAGGTCTGTTAGAGGGCAGAGCGCATCGTCTTGTCAGTCCGGCGACTCCAAATGTAACTCACAGGTCAGAAATGTGATGCAGCCCAAACGTAAACAGCCAATGGTTTATTTAGCTGTGGGTTGGTGGAGGAGGATGGGGTGGAGGTGAACTGAGAGACTGTTAACATCCTAAGAGCAGCAAACCACACTAAATCCTCCATGAATTAATTCTGGCTCCTTGTTTCGGTGAAGGTTATGAAGTTCAGGGGGTCTCTTGTCTGAAGAATTGCTGGAAGAGGTAAATGAACAGGGTGAACTTGCAAGAGACACACTGGCAGGAGTTTGAGAAATGAGCTGGAATTCTGCAGTTGTCTGGAAGTCTCTCCAAACTACCAAAACTGCAGTTTACTTCAATTGTGTATGTGTAGAGTTTTAGAGCTTTACAGAAATCCTTAACCCAGTGTTGATGAGGCCTGTATTCACAACAAGAGGCTCAACTGAGTGGGCTTTGGTGTTATTCCCAAGATGGCACTGTCATTGATATTTACACAATTGATACTTTGCTTTGATGCAGCTTCAAGGCCAGAAATGTAAATCCCCCAGGTTTCATGTTCAGATACCACACTCAGCTAGATGTTGGCAGGGGATCTCCTGACGGTATCATTTATAAGGATACATGACACCTACACACCTAAACTTTAATACAGTAAGTTACTGTTATACGTCACTGTAAACGGACGATAGAAACATATTATATGCAGTGTTAATGGTAATGGTAAAATGGTGGTAAAATCTAAAAACATACGTTTACTCTTGAGGACTATTTTGCCTCACAACACCCTGCATGTATCCCTCCACTATGAATAGATTTAAAAATACATTACAGGCTAAAACCATCTCAGAACCTTTTATTTATGCAGAACTGCAAGAGAATTAAAAAAATTAAGCTGTAAGTTTGTGAAAAACAGCAGCCGGAAGGCATTTGACCCCACAAAGAGCTAAATACACACACATACACACATATATACACACACAGAGGAAAGTTCCACTGTCTGGTGGTGACTCTACACCCTGAACTGGCCTGCAGCCTTTTCTTCCTGAACCACAGCCAGTGTCCTGAAGCTGGACGGGTCACTCAGGGTGAGTTTGAGACGTGGAGCCTCAGCCTGCGTTACACCGCAACTCCAACTAATCAGTGAGACTGCAACCTTTAGAATAAGGCTACACCTAGACAGTATTCTACAGATTTAAGCCTGTCCACACACAATGCATAATTCTCACATGTAACTATGTAATTAAATATGTCAATATGTTATTTTTTCTTTCTTTTATCAACTACACTCCTGCTAAAAATCCAGCTCAAGAGCAGCTTTTGTTGGTAGCTGGTTTCAGATTGTCTTAGTTGTTTTTTGATGGTCAAAGTGGTTGAAGAACAGCCCATCCAGAAAACATAGCCTATGCTGGTAAGCTAGCTGGTTAACCCGCTCCTGGCCAGCTTAGTGTATGTTGCATTCGATTTTGGTCAAGCTTGGTCATGCTGGTCCACCAGCTTAGTCATGCCAGTCAACCAAAGAGCTGCAACCTCAAGGTTTCTCTTCTCTCCTGAACACCTAAAGTTCACCTTCAGGTAAATCGATCTGTCCTGAAGGCCGACAGGATCAAATGCACTCATGTGACTCAGTCTGTTTACCTGCTCTGGCTCATATTCACTACAGGTAGGCCTTTAGAGACCTCAAAGGGACACACAGCTAAATAGTCACTGGTTACAGTACTACAGGAACACATTTATACCCAACTATTAGTGTTAGCATTTTGCGAATCAATATCTTTAATTAAACATTTAAAATTTTAGCTTCAGTACAGGTGCTACTATCTTCAGCTACCTTTAGTTCATATTTAGAGACAGCAGTAGTCTTACTGTGTCAGAAACCAGAATCAGAGATTCAGACACAGTCAGGTTATTGAAACCTTATGAGCATTTACAGGGAGTTCATCAAATTTATCATGAAATATATGTTATGGAGCAGCACAGCTAGCTAGTTAGTAACTTTAGCTAGATATGCTAATGAAAGAATGACAGCTGGTAACTTGGCTTACACAGTCACCCCCATGGGCACTAGAAAAGTCACTGCTGTAAACCGAGCAGCAACACTGTCATTATTTTGACCCCATAGGAAGGAGGAGTTTGCCATTTTCATTTTTCGAACACTCCGCCACGGAGCTGCAGGACTCCAAACTGAACTGATGAACAAGGAATGAGAGCGGCCCACTGTAAATCCCAACCACAGAGAACACAGAGGTCTACTGAACCAAAAGAGAGGCCTATTAGGGTACTCTCTGTGTCACTCTCTCTCGCTACGCCTGTCACTTACCCACTCTATCTCACTCGTTCATTTACATTAATGGTATTTATCTGATGCTTATATCCAGAGTGACCTCCTTTTAAATCATGTTACACATGTAGGCGAATGTAGAGTTAGAAGGCTTACCCAAGGACTCTAATTGGTGCAGAGTGGTGGGGTTGTCTGGCTGAGGAATCAAACGACATGGGCAAGGTGGTGCTATTAGCCACTACTCCACATCAACCACCAACATGATATTGGCCCACTGTAAATCAACATATTGTATGCACAGCGAATGGGAGCAGTCCACTGTAAATCCCACCCACTGAGAACACAGATAGGTCTACTGAGAAAAAAGAGAGGCCAATCAGGATGCTCTCTGCGTCACTCTCTCTTTCTCTCGCTGTCACAGCATCAGGAAGCCAATATCAGTGTGCAATGGAGAGAAGCCTATGGGTTTGCGGGCGATTACTAGACACCTCCACACTGGTAAAGGAGTGTGTGTGATCACTTAGACATGCAGTTAGCTAGCGTTGCTGTTTTTAGGTATGCCAAAGTACTTTAACTTGCATTTCTAGGTTACAGTGAGTTATAGTGTCCACATTAGCAAATCTATTAGAGATGGCTGAACACCTCCACGCTGTTTGATGCAGTTCTGCACCGTTTCAGCAGTTAGCATCATGCTAAATGATGGAGTAAAGGCTTCTCCATTACACATGAGCTACATTAGATCACTAAATATCTGGTCAAATCTTGTAGAATAAATCATTTCTCACCATAGCTCAGTCTAAACGACTGTTTTCTCATCCTATCCACTTATCCACTGAATTAAGCACACCTTTCCCAGAAAACATGGATAAATAACTAGTTTAATAATGTTTTTTCCAGCCTGGATTGAATTGAATCGTACACTTTATTCAGGGATTGGTGAGCTCATCTGTCTTAGCTGTCTGGAATGAAATATCCCAAACACACACAAACACAAGCACACACACACACACAGACATTCTCTGGCTTTGGCTTCCAGACAGCATTATGTTTAAAGGCTGTTCTGTTATTAAAGTCATTTATAATGACAGAAGAGCGCAGGGTTGTTTTTTTCTTTTTGTTACACCCCCCCCCATACCACCACACACAAGCTCCCTGCCTTTAGCTCCTTCATCTTTAGCTGATCTTCTCATTGCTGCTGTGACACAGAGTCCAGTTCTTGCTCACATGATAACCACAGGCCTCACCACAGCCCAAACGTTCTGATTTAGGCCAAACCAGCATTGGTCATTTATAGCGTTCGGTGATCCGGACAGCTAAGGGTATTTCCCAGATACACAAGAGTGGACAAAACCACAGAGAATCTGCAAACGTGGCTTCAGTGATGGAAAATCAGAGTGAGTAGATTAACTCATTCAGAACACTCATTGTCAGTGATGGTAGAAAACTAGTTGTTAGATTTTCTAAATATTCTTATGAAGCTCTTTACATTTTGCCAAAAATAAACAGCAGAAGAAAAAAGAAACAACTGAAGATGGTCACACTTGTGCCAATCAGTGATTTTCCAAATAGTTTGACAAAGAAAATGATTGAAAACCTGATCTTGAAGTAACATGATGTAGCCTTTTCATCCTAAAACAGGAGCTTCAGAATCATGTGGATGCTCCACTGGCTGTAACATGGAGAACTTCACTGAAATTCCATGTAAATCATGTTAAACAGGTGGGAGAAGATAGAGTCTTATTGGTGTAGAGTGGTGAGGTTGTGTGGCTGAGGAATCAAACATCATGGGGAAGGTGGTGGTAGTAGCCACTACGTTACTCCACACCAACCACCAACATAACATTGGATAAAATACTGTGTAGAATATTAGCCAGACTATTCAGATAACTGGTCCCACCCACTGTACATCAACATGCAGCTGGTTTCTTCCTCTGCTAGTTTGTAATTATGTTGGTGGTTAATCTGACATGTAAGACCTTCTGCCCAGCTCCTGAGGCCTGACCAATGAGCAAGCTCACATAACTGTATCTGCCTAGATACCAAGAGAAACATTTGATTGGATCATTTTAATGAACTTAAACTGTGAAATTAGTAATTAAGTTTTCAGATACAAGCATCATTCTACTGAATAAGCATGAATGTCAACTTTCAGTTCTCAAACCTGATTAGATCTCCTCTTCAGAGCCCAGAAGGCCTAAGGGGTTCCCCACTGCATTTATTCATAGATTAGTAATGCGGAAATCAGAAACCATGGAAACTACCCCAGAAAATATTTTATCTACTGGAGACATTTCAGTCATAATAACATAAGCACTGCGTTTGTGAACAGTGTAAAGGACTCACGAGGTAAAGAAACACAAGTATATTAGAAAGGAGCTCATTCAGTGACTCACGCTGGTTTAAAGTCGAGCGTTTGAGTCAAGTAACCCGTTAAGTCCTCCACATCATTTCAAAGGGACAGACATTTCTGCCATGCTTCAGAGTCTCTCTACGGGTAGCATGGATGACTAACGCAGCCCCCTAAACGCAGCGAGGATGAGTGTGATTTAAAAGCTCCTGACAGCTCTCACTTCAGGGATTTCATGCACGTCATCAGCTGCCCTCAGAACGATTTCATGAAACAGACACCTTCTTTAGCTTCAGTAATGAACGTAATGGAAGCTTATGACCAACAGTTTAGAGTTTGTGCTGACTGCATAACTAAATGCAGGAAGAATCTTTGATAAAAGAATCATTTGGAAATAAAATGTATACAGTTTTTCACCAAGTTGATCAACCAAGACATGCTGGGTGTCTAAACGATGCTTCTTCTCATGGAGCTACAAGGCTAATTCAGCAAACAAGCACTGGGAGTCACAAGTAAAAACAAGCAAGCCACACTTTTGCCAGACCACCTTTGCCTGCATAGAATCGTGACCCTTCCTGGTGAGGAACTCAAGCCTTGACCTCAGAGCCTTAGGATGTAGCCCACATATTTACTAGTGTTTAGATGTGAAGGCCCTGGATCTCATGAATATGGCTTGTGACTAATGCTAATGCTGCGACAACAATGCTAACGCTGTGGTAGAGATGCCTGGCGAGGCCAGTGGACAGCATGGCAGTGAAGCTGACACTGTGATAGCAATGCTAATGCTGTGGTACTGTTACTAGCACCATGATAGCGCAACACTAATGCTATAGTAGAGATGCAAATGCACACACACACACACACACACACACACACACACACGCACACAGCTTGTCTAGTATCTGCAGAGAAGGATTTTCATAGAAAAGGACTCCTATTGGCACCAGGCCTAATGCCAGGAGTGGGCTAGAGGGGTATAAAGCCCCCAGCAGTGGAAGAACTGTGTTCTCTGGAATGATGGTTGGTGCTTCATCCAATACTTTGGCGATGAGGTGGGGAGTTGAGGATGAGGTGGGGTGGAAATTAGCCTTGGCACTCCATTTCAAAACAAAAGAAGGTCTTTCTAATTGGCTACATTGGGGGAAAGACGAGGAAGTGTGTGAATATGACTTACAGCTGATGCATCGCTTTAACAGCAGAGAGCGTTCACTAGCAAACGTCATCCAAGGTGTCGAAGAAAGCAGACCTCATTGCATCACTTACTCGTTTACATGTGTTCCCTTTTCCAGAGCAGCTTACATAACCAGTCCTGAAACGAGTAAGCCACAGCTTTATTGTGCTCTGAGATTACAGGCCCTGAAACGAAACCGAGTGTGCCAGCCTAAACGAGGGCATGAAGCCACGTTCTTTCAAGACAGCCACGTCTGACTGCAGCTAGATCAAAGCCAGCAGCCAGATGTGAGCTCCCCTAAAGCGGGAACACAAAGGGTGGGAAGAAGACACAACGGCTCTTGCTGTGTCGTCTTCCCACCCTTTGTGTTCCCGCTTCAGGGGAACACAAAGGGTGGGAAGACGATGCAGTGGCTCTCGCTTTTAACATATTATGTTATTTACCCAAATTGTGCTTCACACTGGAGCTACAAGGTAATGTAGCTAACAAGCTTAGCTACCATCACATGCTATTTGGAAGATCCTACTTTCTTTTTCTAAAGTCAGAATAGGGAGAATGTCACGTTGTTGTTGGAGAACATGAAAAATCAACTAATAAAACATGAACAACTTGAACCGTGCAAGTAGTTAATTTGCTCTGGATAGCGACTGCACTGTTAAAGATAAAGAATTACGCACCACCAATGAAGTTCACCTCTTAGAATTTCCCTCTAGAAATTACGACTTGCTGGGAGTGTTTAAGTTGGAGACTCATATTTACCATAATGTGATAGCACGTGAAAGCAGCATTATATACAGTTATTAGCATAGTGCTAACTGCATTCCTAATTCATTAAACAAACTCTCCTCAAACTGTGTGGAGGTGTTCAGTCATCTCTAATCAACTTGCTTGGTTTTATAAAAAAAAAAACATTAATGGCATTTAGCTGACGCTAAATGAGAGCGACAAGGATTACTCATATTACAGAGGAGGGCCAAGTGTTAGGAGTCTGGCCCAAGGACTCTCATTGGTGTAGCGCAGCATAGTCACCTAGACCAGGAATTGAACCCCAGTCTCCCACATGGTGTGGTAGTTCACTGGCCGGTAGTGGTGTTATCTGGGGCCTGAAACGGAATATTATTAGTATTAAAGCAAAGGTAACAACCGTTATATAATAACCTCAGTATATATTTTTATCATACTACTTTCCAGGTTAAGGAAGGGTGCAAAAGGGTAAAATTTTATTATCTTCCCTTTAAAACTGCTTGCATATGTCCAGGTCCAGGTAGCATATGGAGATTCCTCATGAC
Source organism: Salminus brasiliensis (assembly GCF_030463535.1). Classification (NCBI taxonomy): domain Eukaryota; kingdom Metazoa; phylum Chordata; class Actinopteri; order Characiformes; family Bryconidae; genus Salminus; species Salminus brasiliensis. The sequence continues at coordinate 24,370,436 of NC_132898.1, read as the reverse complement.
TTGGACATTTCTCTTCTCTGTTTTGCTGCATCACCACCTGGGCCGGGCTAAAAGATGACCTTCAGGCATTTTCAGTGAAACCTTGAGGTGCCTGGGTGTGATAGAAAAAGACACAAAAGGCACAAAAGCCCACACAGTTTTAATTCATGGAGGGAGAGTCCCCCTCGATGTAGAGCCGAAAAGCCAAATGCTACAAACTATTCATTAAGTTTTTTGTCAGATTTGATCAACAATGTTTTTGAAAAGGTCATTTGACCCTCAGTTTAAGTATTTTGGTCTCTTCCCTATTTCATAGTAATAGGTAACTGGTCTTCTGAGCCTGGAAGTAACTGCCTGGCAGCGTTGCAAAATTGCACCTTATTTTCCATTAAACAATGGCAGTGGCCATCTTTGTTTATTTTGTGCAGAACATCTGGTGCTACAGCAGATACAGCCGTTGATATAGATTACAACCACAGTGATAATAAACATACACTGAGTAGTATAATATGCTCAGTTAGGGGGTGTCACGGTAAATGAAGGAAGAGGAGAATTTCGCTTGCACCATATGACTTATATCCACCACCTTCCAAAGAAGAGGACCTGCGTTTATGGTTGAAGTTGGAGGCAATACATTCAAAACCACCGTTCATACTTCTGCTCTTACCATCCTACATCCACCCAGAGAAATGGCTTGGTTATGAAGCTCTGATAAAGCAGATTCATCAGGTGCTTGTGAAGCTCTTAGGCTATCATCCTTCATGATAGCCTCACAAACATCCTACACATTCACTTCACCAGAGCTTTATAACATTTACATTTATGGCATTTAGCAGACGCTCTTATCCAGAGCGACTTACAAAGTGCTTTGCTATTTACCCAAGAAAAAACCTTAGCTAGTTAGAATAGACTAATAATTCAAAAGAAACCTCTAAGCTTAGACATTACTAAATACAATACAGTAAGGCGACCATAGTACTCTATAACTGACTATCCCCTCCACAAAATGGAGATAGATAGATAAGATAGATAATAGATAGATAGATAAATAGCCTTATGGAATGTTGCTGCTAGCCTTTTTAAGATCAGTGTCCACAGCAGTAGCCTACTTCAGATTGGCTCCACCTTGAATACGATATGACCATAAAGCATTTGATACAAAATGACCGCAAATTCTACTTTTGAAAGTAGGCATGGCAGAATAAGGTGGATAAGGACACTCTCCACAGACTATTCAGTCAGAGCTAGGATGCCTTTCATCAGAGGTAGACAGAGATAGCCCCCTGGAGGGCATTCCTGGGTGTTAGTAAGGGCTGGGTGGTACCAGAGCAGGCAGGTGTGAAGAGAGAGGCAGGGATACCCGTGAGAGACACAGACCCGCCCATAGCTCCACCCATTTTCCACCACCATCTCTCTCTAAAGAGCCCCAGAGAACCCCCCCTAGCCCCAGTGGCTATGGACCTCCTCAGGAAGCACATGTTCCATACCAGAAAGTGGCTAAGCGGCAGGCAAATGCAGACAACCCCAAGCACGCTGAAGGCTGCCACTAGAGGGCACCCTCCAAAATCCAGCACTTTGTAAATATAAGGTTTCTTGCTGAGGTTGGTGCCTCCGGAGAGCCAGTAGAGCAGAGCAAAGAGGATGTACAAGCAGGCCGCCAGGAACAAGTGGACATAGTGGGCCAGGTGGACGGGGGTGGAAGAAAGACAGAGGTCCAGCAGGGCCTGGATAGAGTTCCCCACATGCATATTGATGTTGAAGGCGGATAGAGGGTGCCTCTCAATGGGGTACACCAGCATCCAGTACAGGAGGGTCACGGTGATTGAGAAACTGCCCACCAGGTTATGGAGACACCACTGCAGTCTCAAAGCAGCTGAGAGCAGAGGGGGCAGAGGAAACGGGCCCACAGATCCTGCCCTTGCTACGTATCCTCTGCTGCCCTCTGGTGGAGAAGAGGAGAAGCACACTTTCAGCACTGCTACAAACACAACACACCTTTCCTTCTTCAGTGTCTCTAGAACTCTTGCCTTGCAGACTCACCCTCTGGGTTTGCAGTTCTCTGACTCCTGTAGAACGTTCTAACCTGGATTGCAGCCCAGGCCAGATTACAGAAGGCCAGGAGGTAATACATTCCCATAACACAGTAGACAATGTGGCTGAGGAACAGGAGCCATTTGGGTGATGAGAAGAGCAGAGCAGAGTACAAACACCATGCAAACGTGTAGAGCACCATGAAGAGCCGGTACAGCATCCAGGCCCACGGCGAGATACTCCACTGGAAGTAAAGTGCACTAGATATTAGATTGATACAATATACTGCATGTTAATAAAGATACGGTCAATTGATTTGTACTGTTGATGATCTAAGTGTTAATAAGTACACAAGAACATATTGGGAACAAGGATGTAATAGTCTGTCTGTCTGTCTGTCTGTCTGTCTATCTTTCTATCTATCTATCTATCTATCTATCTATCTATCTATCTATCTGTCTGTCTGTCTGTCTGTCCATCTGTCTATCCATCCATCTATCTCTTTGTCCTTCTATCTATCTATCAGTCTGTCAGTTCGTCCATTTGGCCACCCGTCTGTTCGACTTTCTATGTCTAACTAACCATCCATTCATTCATCATACATTTGTCTGTCTTTCTGTCCATCTTTCTGTTTATCTATCCATCTGTTCAACCATTAATCATGCCATGTGTGTTTGTCCATCCTTTCATCCATCTATATGTCCATCTGTCTGTCAGCAACCATCCCTCCCCAGTCCAGCACCCCTGACCCTCATTTTCATATGTTAATGAAGAACTTCACTAGCTGGATTGACAGCCAATCCCACTAGGTTCAGAACCAAAGCCCTGGGTGGCGTACCTGCGGCTGCAGCAGTAGTTCAGGTCGGCTAAGAGAGAACTTCAGCTTCCTCACAGTCATCTCCTCTCTCAAGCTGTGTGTCCAGACAGATCCCATACTCGCCTCAGTGCCGGTCAGGTCCTGGTCCAGACTCTCACCCTTGTACAAACAGTGTGAGAGCAGCAGTCAGTGGAAAAGTGAGAGGTGTAACAGAGGAATGTTCTCAGGAGTAATCAGGCCTCCGTCCTCCTTCTCTTATTATTTAAAATCTAATTCGTGCAGCAGCTCGTGACTTGACTCAAGTTCAGTCAGACGCCTCTGTTTCTCGCCTGGACTGTGAGGCGTGGGCTGTTAGCGCTAACTCTGTTTGCTAATCTAGTATGAGGACTTTTAAGGGGAACGTCAGGCATGAATACTCAGAGTAAGGTGCTGAATCCATCAAACTTCAGACATCAAGCGAGGGTGATATACTGTATCTGTTCATATCAGGCCTATAACAGAACCCAGACAGTGAAACTGTGAAAAATGAATGTTTAGACTGAAACAAGCTGCCGACTGTTTCAGGGTTCTTCAGCAGCTGTGGGGACTGAATGTGAGCTTTGTTTAGTCGCTCATCATTAAATCAAGAGCATGAGGTTTCTCAAACTGATATAAATCAAAGCTATGAATGCTCAAAAGGGTGATTACTCAGTTATCATTTTTTACATTTCTTCACAGCTAGCACACATTCATGGTGAAGAAGCTGTTAGAAAAGGTTATGATTGTACACTAATGCAGTTAAAGGACTAATCAGATGTGAACAATTTTCTACTCCAGCTCACCTCAGATGTAGTCAGAGCTAGCCAAGACATATTTTGGGGGTTTTTAATATTTAAGGTGTGCTTCATGGGTTTGGTGCTGGAGCTACAAAGCTAACACTGCCAACAAACACTACAAGTCAATAGTCACCCAAATCTTTTCCAAGCCACACACTCCACCAACCTGTCAGCGTGTCAAATTCAATGTTTCTCAGTGTTTATATTAATATCTTTGCAATAATGCATCTCATTGCCAGATCGTGTGTGACTCACATTGGGAGTTTAGAGGCTGTGAAGACGAGTCGAGATACTCATCTCTGCCTCTCATCCTGTCTAACTGGTGGATTTGTGTGTCCGTCATCTGCCTCTCATCTGTAATTGATGGATTTGTGCGTTTGTCTGTGTGTTTGCATGGATGACACTCGTTTTCTACCTCTATGTTTATAATAAATGTAGACAGTAAGCAATTATTAAATATAAAATGACAGCATTATATTAAATCATGACTTAATGACCCAAACTTTCAAAAGATGAGAAAGTGTGTGAGTGAACAATAATGTTTCACATACATAAATAAAGTACATATCAAATTTTCACATTTTATTGTGGAAAATGTTTAAGTTGTGTTATTTTGAAATGCACAGTCATCCATAGCATTTCACATCTTAACCAAAAGAAGTTTGGAAGGTGAAGAAATCAATCTGAACAACATAAATGAAAAATCTGTTTATTTTTACTTAAAACTCAGATTTTTAGAAGCTTCATGAAGTCCATAAACAGCAGATTTTCTTCAGTCTCTCATATTTTTTCAGTTCTTCTTTGAACACAGGTCAGACAAGTTGTGTGTGTGTGTGTTTGTGTGCAACAGCGCTACCAGTGGATGGATAAAAAAAAAACCAAATAGACCAAAGTCAACCTGTAGAGACGTATTTAGATGAGATCAAGTGTTCCTATGTGTTTGAAAAGTTATGTGGGCTACTAGGAAAACTTAGATGTGGCTCAGGTTCGACGTCACATTAATGTTGTTCTCAGGGACTGTCCTCCTGATCAGGCAGAGCATTTTCCTTTTCCTCTATGCTTCATGGTTTAAATATTGTTTATGTTGTTTGACTTTTTTTGCCCAACAATCTGACTTGGGAGACTGAACACCCTGTAAATCAAATCTGTGGGATCACTGAGAGCATTAATACTTATAATCGAGCTGACAGTCCTTTAACATTCCTGTGACTCTCTAATATCAAGGACGTCAGAAGCCTCACTAATTGTTTCACCTTCCATGACATGTACACCTACATTGGTGTAAGTGACGCCTCTGTAGGTTCCACTGATGTTAATCTCCAGCACAGAGCCATTAAAGCAGGTTATCTTCACTGTACCTGTATAGGGAAGATCAACAACAGCGCGGCCTATGGTGATCTTTGCATCCACTGTTCTATTTGGGGGAACTTGGACTGGGAAAGTAAACACTTCACCTTTTTCTACAGAATGGTTCAAAGAATAGAAAGTTTCGAACCCCACTATAAATCTGGAGACACCCTTAATGTCGGCCACCTCTGGAACACCTGCTTTCACCGTCATGCTGAAGGTGGATTCCATTTTGTTGCTCACAGACCAGGAAGACGTGTAGACGATTTTCCTTGTGCTTTCTATTTTGTACTGCTGAAAAATACTGGTTCTGTTTTCAAATTCCATGGATTTGAGGGTCTCACAATCTACTTGAGGAACTGCATTGTGAAGGGTGGGATAAATGACGTTGGTGAGTACAGCGGACTTGATGGTGTTGATGAACATGAACCCTAGGCTGTCGATGTCTGATCCTGCACGTCCGAGAACTCCCACGCAGATGCCAGAGCCGACATCAATTGTGTGCTCTGTTTTCAGGAACATGCTGGTCATCTTCGGAAAGAAGCAGCCATTGGATGTTGTTGTAAACTTGATGGCACCGAGACGTGTTCCATCTCCATTGTCCCACAGTGAAAGGCTGGTGATGCGCTCTCCTGGTTGAAACTTGTATTCAGAACAAATGCCAGAATAGGAGTAAGGGTCTCTAAAAAGTATCGGGTTACATCTTCCAAACTGCATTGACTTGCCATTGGTAAGCCAAATCTTTATGAATTTGATTTGCCATTCTTCCGCACACACTTCTATCTTTTCCAAGGATGCTCCACTGTCAGCACCACTGAAGTTGAATGAGTTCTCTCCATGTCCACCAATAACACAGATGGGTGCAAGATAGGACATGATCAAGCTTTTAAACCCTGAAATAAGCATGTATTAGGATTTACGTTATTCCAGCCACAGTAATATGTAGATTTTAATAAAAAGCATTGGTGTAACTGCCAATGTAATTAGATTGTACTCATTTCTCACTCCCAATAGAAGCACTGTGTAGTTTTATAATAACACCGCAATGGACTGTAGTCCACCTGTTTCTCTGCATACTCAGTAAGCCTCCTTTTACCCTGTTCTTCAATGGCCAAGACTCCACAGGACTGACCACCACAAAGCAGAGATGATTTGGGTGGTAGGTCATTCTCAGCATCCTCAGATACTCCTACCTGGTTGGTCCACCTTGTAGATGTAAAGTAAGAGACAGAAGCTCAGCTATTGCTGCATAGTTTGCATTGGTCATCCCCTAGCCCTTCATAAGTGGTCACAAAATGCTGGACACAGGATGCTGCCTGCAGGACACTGTTGGCTGGATATTTCTGGTTGGTGGACTATTCTCAGTCCAGCATTAAGATCTCCAGCAGCACTGCTGTGTCTGATCCACTCTGATCCACCAGTGTGACACACACTACTAACACACCACCACTGTGTCAGTGTCACTGCAGTGCTGAGAATGACCCACCAACCAAATAATAGCTGCTCTGTGGTGGTCAGTCCGGTGGGGTCCTGACCACTGAAGAACAGGGTGAAAGGAGGCTAACAAAGTATGTAGAGAAACTGATGGACTATAGTTTGTGATTATAGAACTACACAGTGCTCCTATATGGGAAGTGGAGCTGATATCATGGAAAATTGGTATAGAAACACAGATTTAAACACTGTTTTAATGTTATGGCTGTAACGTTAATGATAGTACATGTTAAAGCAATATGTCAACCATACATGGTAATGTTGCTAATAATAAGTAAGAGCCAGTAATCACTTATAAGTAAACATGTAGATATTTGAGCAATGCTAACTGGTGACTCTTTATTTTCATTTTGTTGGTTGCAAGATTAGCAGAACTGACCAAACGCTCTCATCATTATCTGCTGAGTCTATCCAAATAGTCCAAATCGAGAATATCACAGACACTTACCAGATGGAAAGCTGCACGCAGAGAGTGGGCATACAATATCTTCAGGTCTCAGTGTTGGGTAGAATTTGCCAGTTCCTTTATAGATGTCACAGTTGAAGAGTGTGGTAACTGTTAAACTTCCCTAGAGGATGATCTGACATCCTGCTGAAAACTGCTTCATGTAATCTTCATGTAATCTCTGTGAAATAGATATTACTGTTTTTGCTGCCATGGTCATATACACAGCTTAACAACTACCACTATAACAACCACCACCACAACCACAGTTACAACCTCAGTGGTCACAGCAAAGGACCACTGCGCCCAAAGGACGCTGTTGGCGGGATATTTCTGGTTGGTGGACTATTCTCAGTCCAGCAGTGATGCTGAGGTGTTTAAACACTCCAGCAGCACTGCTGTGTCTGATCCACTTACCACGTACCAGTGTGACACACACTCCTAACACACCACCACTGTGTTGTGTGTCTGCTCTGTGGTGGTCAGTCCTGTGGGTGAACAGGTGAACTACAGTCTGCAATTGTAGAACTACAAAGTGTTCCCAACCACAGTCACAATCACCATGACAACAACAACTACACCTTTTCCAAGAGTACTTGGGCGAAGTATAGTGTTGATTATTGTGGTCTTCATACTGGCTTTTGAGTATACTAAAATCTAAGCTGCGTAATAATAAACAAATATTTTAAATTGGGACACTGAGTTTGGCCCACAACCATATCTTCAAAAAAATAAATTCCACTCACTGCATTCTGTAGACTGGTTACACCTTGCTTAACTTTAGGGGAGAGTAAAACTAGTAAAACTAGATAACACTTGTATTGTTTTCCTTTTTAAAGAGTCTTTGGTTCTGTGTTACAACCTGAGGAATGTTACGCCACCAAGACTTTCTTTACTTTATCTCTGAAAATGTACATCGTCTATAAACGTAAAGCATTTTAAGGTATTTAGAATCAAAAAGGAGAGCGACGTCTCTGACAGATCTGCAAACATCAGATAAACCCAGAAGAGGATCTGAGATGACATGAATTTCAGAAGCTTAAAATGTCAAGAAACATTATGAAATATTGGGTTGAATCCGGTGTCACACTTTGTACAGTTCAGTGAAGATAAGCCCAATCTCTTGTACAATTCTAATAAACGTAATTCATTACATGCAGAAAAAGAAACATCTGTAGCATCTCACAGCAGGGCTGATGCTGATCAGCAGACAAAGCTGTAGTAGCCTGTAGCCTGCAGTGCATACTTCTCATAACTGTGCTGGAAGGTGCATTAAGCTCATAGTCGGTGGCGTTTCTGAGGCCTCACTAGAGTCATTTGTGATGTCCTCAAGAGGCTTTGATGTTGTCTTCCTTCTGAGATAAATGATCAGGGTCATTGTGCCAACTGGACATACAAACCCAGCAATCCCAGCAGCCACAGCTATGACCACAGAGAGCAGAAGGTGGACAGGGTTCTTCTCTAAAACAGAGGAGACACAACAGTAAACATCTCCTATTTCAATGACTGACCTAAAAATCCATGAACTTTGTAAGTGGGACATGTACCTAAGGTTGCCCTCATTTTTCCATCAATGCTAATGTGTTCGATTTCGCAGGTAACACTGTGCATGCTCGTGTTACCGAGGCTGAGGAAACTCGTCATCTGGAACGTGCCATCTTTGTGAGGGAGAATGCCGGTGGTTGATGTGCCGTAGTAGATGGGCTTGCCATTGTGGTTCCATTGCACACGGATGGTGTTGGGGTAGAAACCATGGACTAGACACGTGAGGTACTCCCAGCCTTTTTCCCCTCCCATCCGCACTTGCACTGAGGGTTTGACTGCATAGAAGGATTATGAGCAGATTATTCCAAGTCATTTGTGGCATTTCTATTGGTCCATTTTGTCAGTTCAGACCGTGTTGTAAGCATATGAGGATATGGGAGGAGACTGAAGAGACGAGAGAGAACTCAGAGAACTCTGGACTTTTGGACACTTGGAATGAGAGATTAAAGGCCGGGTTAATGGGAGGTGACAGGGTGGTGTGCAAACTTGTCATAGGCATGTAGAGGTACAGTAAGATAGAGCAAGGTAGAGCAGATTACAGTAGGATTAGAGCCATCTGAAAAAATCTGATCTGCTACACTATTGTATTGTAGGCTACACTATTGTGGGCTACGCCCACTTCTGGTTCAAATAACTTAACAGAGACAGATAATGGCATTGTGTTACACCCCTAATAGCTAAAATTGATAGCAGAAATGATTGCTAAGGTATAGCTATGTGATTACTGTTGTTTTCTAGGTGTTCCCTTGGCAGTTGCTAGTGTACTTGAATGACGTTACTCCATTCCACAATCCTTATGTGACAAAATGATTTTGCACTACAACTGTATACATATATATATTATACAAACTTAGGTTTCGTAGTGTAGAGTAAGAACAAGGTATGCGGTACTGACCTGCCCTGGAGAGGGAGTTGTTGGAAAGAGAGAAGACAGTCTGCACTGCAGAGCACACCTTCATCAAGCGCTTCTCCTTTGACTTGATATACTCCACACGCTTCCTCTCCTCTACTAGGAAATGGCCAGCCTCACTGGTAGAGACCATGGTTTCTTTGGCCAGATCGATGTGCATGATGTCTTTGCTGTTGTAGCCATAACGCCAGAAGTGACCCACTTGTCCTTGACTGTTGAATTCACATCCAATAAACTGCTGGTATGCATTTTCATCTGCAGCACAAAAAGGGGAGGCTTTCACTGGACCAAGGGGTCTGAAATCAGACTGGTTTAAGAAACTAGTCTGCAGATAACTAAATAAATCACAAGCTGCTGGATTTGTGCTTGTTTATAATAACATTTTAGATGACCTGGCCTTTAGATATATCCTCAATTAATTAAAATTCCTGTCTCATTTCATGTCCCACAATTGCATGCTTTATTTGCTCTAACATACCTGATTTAACTGTTCATTAGGCCTATAGCACTGAGGAAACTCTGCATTGGGTACATTTATAGACAACCTGCCTCATTTATAAGCTTCAGACATGCTTCATAGTGTGGAATTCATGCAGTTTTTGCAATCCTGTATGCAAATCTGATTTATGGCAATATAGATGTAAAATATATTAAATTCAAACATGTATTTGAAGAATGGCCCAAAAAAACACCAGGTTTCCTGTCATTTTAGAGCATTTCTGTTGGTCCATTAATCATGAAGTTTTGATACAATAAACAGAATAACTGCAAAAATGAAGACAGCAATGATATGTATCCTACATATATTACATAAATATACAATATGATATTTACTTATGTTCACTGCATATATGTTCATACATATGTAAGACAGCGAATGGCAGAGTTCAAAGTGTAGTGTTGAGTATTGTGGTCTCCATACTGACTTCTGTATTTAATATTATCGAAGCTTAGAGATATTTTTTGCATCCTAGCCGATACAAAGTAGCTAAGGATATTTGTGAACAGTGAAGCACTTTTGTAAGTCTTTCTGGGTAAGAGCATCTGCTAAATGCATTAAAAGGTAATGTAAATGTAAATATGTATGTTTCAACCAGTATATGCATTTATGGCCATGGATCAGAATTTTGTTGAGGATTCTGGTAGATTTGCACATTTCAAATTTTACTTTTACTTCTACTACAGTATGTGGGTAAGGACTATATTTTCCCTCAGTTTCTCAGTTTAACTACTCACAGTTAGTGTAATTCTATCTGATTTAAGGTTGCTGGACTGTTTTACTGTTGTTCAGAGCTCTCACTTAACAATTTTAGATAGAAAAAGGTTCCAGAAAGAGAAGAATACAGTCTAACACACTTAAGTTTCCAGTGCTGAGAGATGCAGGATGGACTCAGAAGGTCCACTGCAGCAGTTTCTAGGCTGTGACATTTTATTTAAGGTGGCTTTTGGTGGCTTTTTCTTCCACTATAGCCTTCATTTTAATTACCACAGCATAGAAAAGTAACCCCCCTCTTACTGGAGGATAGTGTAGCCTCAGCCACAGTGAGTCTAACTAGGTAAACAAACCTTAGAAACACATCACAAGCTTGATAAAAGAAGAAAGGCAGTATAATGTACATTCCTTTATACGACATTGTTGAGAATAAGGTTGAAATAATAGCCTACCTGCTCCAAGAGAAGGCTGTACAGTAAGAACACAGACCAACATGAGGAAGAACACTATATCTGACATTTTACACATCGTCACTAGTGGAAAGAGTGAAAGTGAAACTACAAGTGTGGGTTTCATCTACATATACAGCACTCACATGATGTCCGTAAACAGTTCTGCCCTTCATGTTTTTGTCTGCAGACTTGAGACAACGAGAAGGACGCCAAACGAGAACTGAGCTGTGGTCAAGTCAACATGTCTCATTTGTCCTTCATACTGACAATTTTCAGTTATCAGGTTCCTGCTGTTCTTCTGTGGACAGGTAAGGAGCAGAGTAAGTAAGTAGAAGTAGAAGTAGCTACCAAAACCCAACACGAGTAAAAAAAAATAAAGTCGTTAGTCTCCTGGCATGCTGGGTTCCCATGAGGAACTTCAGAGGAGCTTCTGAGTCTATCCAACATCTCTCAGAACTGAAACTGAAGTGTGTTAGACTGTCTATTATATGTAACTCTACATCTAACCCTAATTATTGGGGATTATTGGTCCATTTTGTCAGTTCAGACCGTGTCGTAAGCATATAAGGATATGGGAGGAGACTGAAGAGACGAGAGAGAACTCAGAGAACTCTGGACTTTTGGACACTTGGAATGAGAGATTAAAGGCCGGGTTAATGGGAGGTGACAGGGTGGTGTGCAAACTTGTCATAGGCATGTAGAGGTACAGTAAGATAGAGCAAGGTAGAGCAGATTACAGTAGGATTAGAGCCATCTGAAAAAATCTGATCTGCTACACTATTGTATTGTAGGCTACACTATCCATACCATTTTAGTGTTAGGTTTAGGCTTAGATTTAAGGTTAGGTTACAGTTAGGTTAAGGGTTTATGCATGGGTAAGGTTAGTGTAAGGGTTAAGGTTAGGGTTAGGGTTGGGTGTAGGGTTACATTCAATGTTAGTTAAAAAAGGTGAGCATCTACAAGGGATTTACAATGGACCATTCATGTAAAGTGATATCTAGATTTTATAGGTTTGTATTACAGTGATGTTTCGTGAAATTATCAGTTTTTTTTTCCTGAAACTGAGACTTTCATTCCTGACATTTGTCATTTTACAGCACCTTAAAACATTCTGCAGATGAACTCTGCTTCTTCCTAGTGGCTAAAGCATGTAATACAACAGTGACTATTGTTAATGCATTGATGTAATGTATTTGCTTATTTATACCTTTATAAGTTTGGAATCAGTGTTTAAACATGTTGACATTTTCATGTAATAAATGTAAGAAATGATTAATAAAATAAATCCAATTTGGTTGCATATAAATGTATAGAATGATTTTCTATATGTCTATCTGCTCTGGGTTGTTGTAATGGCCCAGTGGTTAGAGATATATTGGTTATTAATCACAGGGTTGTGGGTTTGAGTGGATACATAAGACTGGTAAGGTGCCGCTGTTATGCCCTTGAGCAAGGTTCTTAACCCTCACTGCTCCAGGGGTGTCATAGCATTACTGTACATGTATATAAGTGTAATGACAATAAAGGTACTTAAGTATGGAGGTTAATCCCTTAAACAGCTTATGGACCGCCAGCGGGCATCAGAGAATAGTTCCACCAGTTTGTACAGAAGTCTCTGTAGTTACTGAATAATATGCCTTGGAGTGTTGAGGGGTTAAATAAAGTTGTGAGGAATCAGATAATCTGAAAAATGGAAGGTTAGCCATGTCCAGAATGATGAGCAGAGCAGCAGATGAAACTGTAGAACATCCTGAATGCAGTTCTCATAATTAATATCCAGAATAAAAATCTTATAAATGAGACAATGAGTCTTATTTTTGGGAAATAATTTTAGATTTTTCAGATAAACATCCATTTAATGAATGGTCTAGAAGGATTTTGAGAACTGCTGGTTCTGGCATTCAGAACTTCACCTTCTACAAGGTTTCTCTTCACAATCTTACAAACAATGTTAATTAATTTATGAATGTAAATCCTGTACATAAATGAACACTTTCTACATGTGTTTTTATGTTTTACTTGATTTTTGTGTCATTCTGCAGATTACCAGACTGTGAATATCCAGGCCTACACTCGGATAAGAAGCAATGGCTCTGTAGACCAGGGCGTGGTGGTTTTGGTGAACGATGCCACATTCGCGTACTTTGACAACGAAAAAAAGACATTTGTCCTACGTCCCAGTGCGACCACAGGCTTCTCCGTGCTGGAGGACAATGATCGCTCTTTCTGCATGTATGAAGTTCTGCACGGTTTTTATCGGCAGAAGGATTATCTGTCAAAGCTCAGAGAGCAAACAGGGGCTGCCAGACCTCCTTTGGGTAATCAGATTCTCACTTCACAGCTGAAACAGTTAGACTAGACCTTGTCTTGGTCTTTGTTTAATGGTTGTCGGGTCATATTTGAACCAACCTTTTTGATTTCGCTCAGAGGTCAAGAGTCGGTAAACCCCAAACTATGTAACTGGATATAGCTAGGTGGATGGATGGAATGATGGATGGATAGATAAATGTTTTCATTCACTGTCAAAATTCCACCTAAACATTTTTGTCTGTTCCGCAGTTCGGCCTTCAGTCAATGTGTACCCCCAGTTCCCCGTGGCAGAAGGCCAAACTAACGTTCTTTACTGCTATGCCACTGGGTTCTACCCTGGAGACATAGAAATCACTTTCACCCTCAATGGTCACCCATCTGTTGAGGAAGGAGTAAGGTCTGACCTGATGTACAGTAATGACTGGACATACAGAGTCTACAAGTATATAGCCATTACTCCACACCCTGGTGAGGAATATGCTTGTGAGGTGAAGCACAGCAGCCTGGCCCAGCCCAAGATGTTCCTGTGGAGTGAGTCCATGTTTAATGTTTAATCATTTACTGAACATTTGCTTGTAAGGAAAAAGATACATGAATGCCAAAGTAATGAGAATCTAAATCACCAAACTATCTAACTATCTCTTTCCTTTTTGAAGGGCCTGAATTTCCTGCATTCACACCAGACTCCTCCTGGGTTTTTGGACTGATACCTGGCCTTGTTTGTGGGATCATTGTTTCTGGAGTGATTTTCAGAAGGAAGTTCAAATTCCAGCCTTAATGTTTGGAAGAGAATGGTGTTTTTTCCTTTAATAGCTCTATTTGTCTGTTCGTTTCTCATGTTTTAAGAGACTGTCCATGTCCCATACACTCCTGCATGTTCTCTTCTGAGATCTTCTGGCACTAGTGTTTTGGAAGTCCCTCTCCAACTATGCTTATACTACAGCTGATTATGTTCATCTTCTCACAATTATTTTATCCTCTTTCTCTTTCCTAATGTTACCCCATTTTAAGGTATAAACAAGTTAAATGTGCCTTCAAAGGTATGGTGTAGTCTTAAGGATAAATTGATCAATTTATCAAACATTCAGGGGTTTTGTATAGTAATGAAAAGAATTTACAGAATTGCTTCATGTCAGCACTTGGATTTACTTATGAGGGTATCATTCCAAGTGACAATATTTCTACACTAATCTGTATAGTTTAGCACATTTGTCCTACATACGTCCCCTCTCCTCCCCTCTGAGGTGCACTTATTACATTTTTTTATTAATAATTAATCAAAAATATGTTTATACTTTTATTAATAATTTTCCTTCCCAATTTTAAATTATCCAACTAATTGCCCAACCCACTGGCACTCTCCCCTTATCACAAGTAATGCTTCAGACACCGCCTCTTTTTGAACTGTCGGTGATGCAGCGTCACCAGGCAACCAACTCGCTCAGAGGAAAGCGCTGGGCACCTAGCTCTGATGCACTGGCTAGCAGAAGCCTGTGTCAGCCAACATCACACAGAGGTGACGTAAGAAGAGGAGGCCATCTACCCACACTGAGAGCAAGGCCAATTGCGCTGTCTTAGGCTCCGTCTGCTGATGGCAGGAAGCGAGTCTTAGGATTTGAACCAGTGATCCACACGCATAGAAAAGAGATCTTACAGTTTTATATGGGACTAATTTACATGCAAATCATGAAGATTTTGTAGCAGTATCCTGTTTAGAGTGACCTCTTCCTATCCTGAGCCTTTTTGTGACTTTCCCAGTACGTTCCTGTACGTTTGCAGATAGGATCTAATTTGAAACTTTATATGAATGCAGTTTTGTGTTGTCCAGTCGAGGTGCTTATGTTGACTGAAATACATCAAATACACCAGTGAACCTTCCATGTTGTCAACAGCAAAGGTGCTAAACATGTGGCTTATTTTGTGGCAGTGGGCAGTGACTGTGGAACTGCTGCATCTATTTTAAATTGAAGGTGATTGCAGAAGAGCACAGTGGTAGACCAACTAAAAGACACTGCAGCTAAACAGCAAATTCAGATCTGGCAACAGCAAAAAGTTACTGACACCAGCAACAAGCCATGCCTGAACTGGTATTTCTGATGTCCATCTCCAAACCAAGTGTACACAAAACCACTGGAGGCCAGTGATGCTTGATTCAATTGTTGCTCTGCATTCAGCATTTGAACCGCAGAGAGGTTGTCCAGTGGACTATGACACAGTCAGCATGATCAGTGGATTGCTGCTAGCCATTGGCAGCCGAGGGTCAGAGCGTGTGGAACTCAACTGTACTCTTGAGTTTGTTTGACTTAATCAACTTCCCAAATTTCTGTAGTAAGTTATGTTTACTTAATTATTTCACCATGAAGGTCAGTAAGGTTTTACAGCCAGCTGAGTATTGCTAAGCAAAGTTGCACGTTGTCACCTAAGCTAATAAGGTGTTTGTAGGGTAGTATTGCTAATCAGAGCTAAAATGACTGTTGTTTGAATTCAGAGTGAACATTGGTTAGATTCATGGAGCCATATTCTAAACGTTTAATACACACCACATCTGTGTTTGAAGGAAGAGGAAGATATGTTATTATGATTATGATGAAAGAAATGGACGGAAGTGGGTTTCCTGTGACTTTATGCTCTCTTTCCTGATGCTGTGAACTGATTAAGACGAGTATCTCAGTGCTTTTGTTTTACCTCGCGACTGTGAAATGGAGATCATCCTAATCATGCTGATCTGGACTGTTTTCCACCAGTTTCAGGAAGTTCAATCTCAAAGTGAGTATTTCTAATAGTTCACTTTTTGAGCATTGCTTTTTGCTTTAAACAGGGCACAGTTTAACCTGTGAGGATAAGCTTCTAGTATTAAAATATGAGGAACCTTGAGGAACTTTTAGGGGTCTTCAATTTGAAGCTGTGGAAGAACCTTCAAGGAACCTTTTTTCTTCTAAAAAAACTTTTCTTAAAGGTTCCTCAAAGCTCCTTACGAGGTTCCTCCACAGCTTCAAATTGAAGAACCGTCAAAAGTTCATTAACAGAACTTTTAACAGTGCAGGAACAAATCAGTACTGGGTTTTGATTGCAGCTTTGGTGACACCTCCAGCGATTTCAGTATGTCTGTTTTATGGCTGATATCTCTCTGGCATGTTATGCCTACTTGCACACCAGTGGTTTGATACATTAGTTTGACTGGGGTGAAAGCTGGGGTGAAATCTTGAAATAGTTGAAAAATGAGACTATTAAGGAGAATACGTTCCCAGTGTGACCAAATCAGATCCCATTTTACTTTCCCATGTAAAAACCACACCAATGTCTACATAATTCCCATTTTACTTCCTGTAAATAGTGTTTCTCATCAAAACTGTCCTGCTCTGGATACTGTGAACAGTTCAGAGGAGTGGTGGGGGTTCTAAGATGGAACAATAGATGGTTCTCGTATTCCCATAGAGGCTCTAACAGAAAATGTGACTATTTAAACTGCAAGGGAACAAACTCTGTAATACTGCTCTCATCTAGCCTGATGGAATTTGATCACATTAAAAAACACTTTAATGTATTTAATGTGCACAAGATCCAACTCTGTCCACCTCAAGTGTCCAAGACAAGTGAAATCTGAACGTGAGCCGATCACCAAAAACAAATGTTAATGCCAGGTATAAACAGGCTCTATACATATTTTGCAGTGCCTTCAGCTGTTCCACACATTTGACACGGCACACAAAAAAGTCGAAATATTCTGTACATGATGTTTTAAACAAAAGAGGGAAATGGAAAAGAAACATCAGATTATTGTGTGCATGTAAACATTGCTAGTGTCTGCTTGAATCAACTCACAGTTTCTACCGTGTTTACTCAGTTCTATACTGTGTTCCTTTGCAGATCAGAAACCGATAATCAGCATTGTTCATTATGATCAACTTGAAGAGTTCAGAGTTGTTTGTGAACTGCCGCTGGCAGTGTCAGAAAGGGCTGATTTTAGATGTCACATCTACACTGGAAACCTGCAGTTCCTAAAGGGAGAATCTCAAAGGTTGAACTCTGGGAGGTTAGCCTGTAGATTTACAGCACCCAAAAAGTCCCTGTTCAGTCATCTGCAGTCAGCGAGGAGCAGAGAAGTGAGCTGTGATTATTCACTTAAGTCTGACACGTCCATCCGCTCTCCAATGAGTGACAAATATGATTTATCAGGTAAAGCTTTCATAAGTTCATGGCTGGTATTGATCATGTGCACTTTATACTTTATAGTGTATCACTTTATCACTTTATCAAGTAGTATTGTGTTTATTTAATGTTCAACTTTGTCTCTATTTTGTTAGATTTGCTTCCTGTACCAACACTGCCTTCTACACCAGAAGAGAAATCTACTGCAGGTTAGCTTATTCCTGCAGATTTCACAGTGTAGAACCAGTAAAATATCAGAAATGTGTCAAATATAATGTAATCTTACGCAGCCTCTACAAATGACTACAAAAGGCCCAAAAACTAGTAAATGACCTTTGAGTGATCACCACAGCATTCAGCCAACATGCAGCCACACTCAGCAGCAGAAGAAATAGTAACTTGCTCCTGCAGCCTTCAACACTTCAATCATCAATTCAATTAAATTTTATTTATATAAATATTATATATAAATAAATATTTTTACAACAAATGTTGTCACAAAGTGGCTTTTTAGAGATCCGGGTCCAAGCCTTTTTGAACAAGCTAGTGACAAATATGATTTATCAGGTAATGCTTTCATAAATTTTTACTTTATACTTTATAGTGTATCACTTTATCACTTTATCAAGTAGTATTGTGTTTATTTAATGTTCAACTTTGTCTCTATTTTGTTAGATTTGCTTCCTGTACCAACACTGCCTTCTACACCAGAAGAGAAATCTACTGCAGGTTAGCTTATTCCTGCAGATTTCACAGTATAAAACCAGTAAAATATCAGAAATGTATCAAGAAAAAACTCCCTCGGGTCGAGAGGAAGAAACCTTGAGAGGAACCAAGACTCAAAAGGGGAACCCATCCTCATCAGGTTGACACCAGATCATAATAAAAATCTAAACAGGAATAAACACAATAAAATTAAACTGAATTAAGGAAAAAAAGAGATAAATGTGGCGTCAAGTCTTACAAGATGAAAACTTGAGTGAGAATGATAAAGTCCTGCAGTGAGGCGAGGATGAATCAATGCAAGGCCCCAGCGCAGGGCAGCGGGCAGGAGGGTAGTGAAGAGCCAGGTCAGGCGGAAACCAGGCATCTCAATACATGTGAAAGAGAGAGAGGAAACAGAAAGGAGGGAAAAACACAAGCGGGTTAGGAGGAGCGCAGGGAAATGTTGTGGGGTGGTGGGGGGGGGTCGTTGTGGTAATATAGCGTGATAGGATCCAATAAATTGAGCAGGGGGCAGCTCAGCACATAAGGGAGAGAAAAGAAAGGAGAAAATGAGGATGCGTTTAGGAGATTATTATAGTCAGATTTGACTACGGCCTGTAAAGGAACTAGATTAGAGAGACTGCAGTACTGATCAGGAACCTGTGAACAGAGAGCAGTACAGTCCAAACATAGTTAGTAATAGACTCCAGAAAGCTACAACACTATACAGATTACAAGTAAACACACAGGGGAAGGTAGTTTGGGGAGAGTGACTACACACAGATGATGAGTGAAGGGTGAGGAAGACACCCTTACCCAGTTATGAGTTACCCACTGTATATTACTGACCCGGCACAGCTGACTCAGTTACTGGACTTGTTGAGAAACATCAATATGAGAGAAATGATTCAATCCAACATCAGTGCAGTTTATTTTATTTTGCTGTTTTTAAGATCGCATGGGCCAATCACTGTCCATTTACCAATGACCACTGAATAAACTCAAATGTTGGAAGTTGATTGAAGATCTGTAAAATGATCACAAATGTTCACCTAACTCAAAATAATTGAGTAATCTGTGGGATGTATCCAGATTTATTCACAACAGACTTCATTTGATTGTGACTAATCAGCTTTTAGAATTACAGTATATTTATATAATTGTATGTGATATTTCAAGGGAAGTGTGTTTTAAGGGTTGTAAGGGAATTACTGTAGTAGCTGTTATTAATACACTTTGCACAAAATGTACAAATGTACAAAAGTGGAAAAATAAATATGTAAGAAGTAAATTAAATTACAATGAACTACATGTTAACTAAATATAATGCATATATATTTAAAAGTGTAATCAAAGCATTTGATGAATTAGATAATTAGATACATCTCAGTATGTTTTAAATGTAATAAGTGCAGTTTTTTCACTGTGCACTATGTCTCTGTGCTGTCTTCTACACAGTTGTGTCAACTGAAGCAGGTTTACCTGCAGGTTCCAATGTACCTTCTGTGGCCAAAACACACAGCGCTCCTAGTGAGTTAATGCTTTTATTATTTATGTATTTATTTATTTATTATAGTCTTTTTGGTGTCAACTTGAATGGCCAACATTAAGAAATAAAATCCTACACATGTACTAGCTGTGACAGAAAAGGAATTTATATTGAGTCTTTTTGGAGCGTTTGATCTATAACAATGATATATTGTCACAGTAATTATTTATAGTATCTATTATGAATTACATGTTAATATATTTTTTATTAATAATGTTTCATTTGAAAGATGCTGTTACTGAAACCTACTGACATTGCTGGCTATCTTTTGTGTAAAATGATCACATTATCACATTAGATCATTCATATAATTCATACCTGTTATGATCTCTCTCCCCCCATTTAGCTGTAGGGACCCAAGTTACCCATCACCATCAGAATGCAGATCCCCCCAAAAGTGAGCCATTAAATATAACTTTACACACACACACACACACAAATACATACATACATAAATACATGCATATATTACACACTATATATATATATATATATATATATATATATATATATATATATATATATATATATATATTATACATACATTATTTTTCAGGAAGGTTGCTGCTAGCATTGCTATCAGTCATCACTACTGCTGTGCTATTGGCTGGAGTGATGATCATGTGGGTCTGTAGGATTACTGGTAATTCCATCATTTAATCTACATTCATACAGTAATCAAGTATAAATCAAAAGATGAGTTCCTCTCTTTTGGATCAACAAACACACTGTAAAGCCTGCTTATAAAACCACATCTCCAAAAATGTATAATAATTAATGAAAATTACGTTTTCTGAAAATAAGGTCAGGGTTAGGACTAGGGCCAGAGAAAAGGTTAGGATTAGCTTTAGGGTTGAGGTTAAGGTTAGGGTTAGGATTAAAGCCAATGTGACAGTAGGATTAGGTTTTGGGTTATAGTTAAATTAGGGTTGGGATTAGGGTTAGGGTTAGGGTCAGGATTAAAGCCAGGATTGGGGTTAGGATTAGGTTTGGGGTTGAGGTTAAAGTTAGGGTTAGGATCAGAATCAGGGCCAGGGTGAGAATGAAGTTTAGGTTTTGGGTTGAAGTACTACTTCATGTAACAAACCAATAATGTCAGTAATACATAAACACCACATCCTCTTGATATTTGCTTCAGTGTCCTCAGAAGCGTCATCGCTACTACTTTACTCATTTACATTTGCATTTACATTTATGGCATTTAGCAGACGCTCTTATCCAGAGCGACTTACAAGGTTACTCGTATAACTCATTTATTGATTGATAGGTTGCTGAGTTTATTAATTTACAAATAAATATATTTAAAAGTATCACTATCACTTCTTTCACTTCAATACAGCAGTGATGAATATGTTGAGTGAATGTGTTGACCATCTGTTTTGTCCAGAATGTGTCATTGCAGATGATGAAGAGTCGGTTTACACAGCAGTGATCTACACCCTGTCCACCCAGGAGCAGCTCTCAGAATAAGGAGGAATAATTACAGTGGAATGCAATAATTATTAATGAAGTCTGTGGAGATTTAATAATCACATGTTAAGTTTGCAGCTGCACAATCATGTGTTTACTGTGTGTTTTACATCAGTGTACATCCATAAAACAAGGCTTCTGGAAAGTTGCTTAATGTCTGAGAGCTTGTCTTGTAAAAACTACACCATGTGTTTAAGTTATGGGACATTTTCTAAAAGCACAGTTGTTGCACTCTGGTATACTAATAGGCTGCTCACACCTACACCACAGTGTCTTTCAAAGCCAGACCAGGAGGTGTGTTGTTCAGAGTTATAAACGTATGGTATATTTTTAGGTGACCTCAGTGGCAGGAGATGACCTGATGGCTAACGCTATCAAAGTCAGTCTGTAAAATACTGTTTTATACAAGTTCGAACTTTCAGCACTGTTTTAGGTTTTGCAATTCGTCTTACGGAATAAAAAAATATGTCTAAAAGTACAGAAAAAAAAGTTTTGAGGAAGTACTGTAATACATTACAATAAACTACATACTTAATACTACCTAATTCTTTTTTTTTCTTTAAATAGTAAATCTATACATGTATTGCATTAGTTTACATTAGAAACAATGTTTAAAATGTTAAAATACATGCAAAGAAACCTGCATCCCCATCTGTGTTCATCACATTTTCAGTTGCTTAAAATTCAATAACGCTTCCTAACAGTACTACAGTTCCTATCAGTACTTTTAACTTTTTTTAGAAATTTTTTTTTCTAAAGTTTTTTTTATTAAATGTGCTACAATTCTTTTTGCTAATAAATAACAATGAGATTTCTTCAAACTTGCCCTGTTTTACTTATGTTTGCCTACTTATGTACATGCCCATATGCTATAAGGTGTATTTTCATAGCCACTATACTGCACATTGCATACAGTCTGTTGTTTAGGTAAACCAGCTTTACCAGCTTGTGCAATTATCCTAAGCTACTGGTTTCAGACTTGATTAAAAAGAATCTTTTATTTATAATCACGATAGTCAAGGTCAAAAGGTCAAATATAAACATTGCAGTGACTTATTTAACATTATTTCTCACAATACCAAGAGTGACATTGTCACCTTTCTGTATGCGCAACTAAGAACTTGGGATTTGAATGAATTGGTTTTGCGTTATAGCATGTGTCTGTAATAACTGTATTAGAGATTAATAATCCTGAAGCACATATGTAACTACTGGTGATGTATCAACGGTTACAATTTCTGTACAGTAGTATCTCAATAGCTGTATTCCTGCTTATGTGGTTATGCCTGTGTAATACTATGAGATTAGTTGTGTTATTGTGATCCTGTCACAGACAAACGATTGGTGTAAAGCTCAAACCAAACCATTTCACATTGTGTATGAATCTGTTAGTTTGTTAGTTAGTTCTAAAAAATTTTTTGGTTTTTATTGTTCAATAAAACCTTTTACAGAAATGCAAACTTACGCAAATGCATAGTATTTTAATGTATATTTATACTTTTTATGTAAATGATCAAAATAAATGATCTGGGAAGTCCCTGAGCATGTTTTTCTGGTTGCGACCAGTTGTGAGGTTTAAAGTGGGACACCTAATATGGTCCTGTATTTGGTCAGAGGTGTTTAGAAGCACACAACAATATACAGGCCTACAGGTCTTCCACCACAGCGCTTCTGAAGGAAACAAATGTGTGTTTGATTGTCAGGTTTATTTCAGGCAGCTGCGATCTTTCAGACTGTATTTATTAGAAGAGTTGCACTTTCGATCGTCATTTTCTGCTACATATACACATAATTAAAGAGAACTACTGAACTACATGTTCAGATATAATACAGATGACAGCTTCTGTCCATTCTCATTCATTTTATTGTTGCCACAAACCAAACAAAAAATACAGCAAAAGACAACCATGATTGTTGTGGACAAATCTGTAGTAAGTCATACAATTTAAAACTGTAGAAAGTTTTCAAAAACCCACAATGGACTTCCCTCGAAGACAAAATGAATGAACAAAATTCAGTTAAATTAATATAACAAACAACGAACAAGCAACAATAAGGGGTAGGCGAGGTTCTCAGAAGACGGTCCTGAATGACCTGACCTGAGTACAAATTGTTCAAGTGATGTCTTAAAGAAAGCTGTAAGGAAGTCATTGGATGTCTGTGGAATTATGATGAACCTGAAATTTGTACTAAAAGATTTTTTGATTGTCAGTAAAGAAAAAAATAATATTATAAAGCAGTGAACAAGAGTTTACATAACTATTATCTGAAGTGACCATTCTGACAAAGCATTGTGGAAAATGTAAACAGCTGATGTCGTTTTGGAGAGCAGTGGCCGAAAGATTATTACAGCGTGTAATATTAAGAAATCAATGTGTAATACAGGTAAATAAGTCCAACAATCAACCTTTATTTAAAGTTGGAGCACATGAGGGTGATCCTCATTTACAATGTAGCTGAATTAAACCATTAAAACCAACTGGAAAATGAAGAGAGAAATTCATGTAATACAAAATATGTAAGATATAAAACAAATCATCAAAAAATAGTTAATATTAGAAATAAATAATTTTACTTATTAATTTATTAATTAGTAATAAATAGAAAACAATGAGAATATAAAACAAATAAATAAAAAAACAGTCGGTAAACAGTAACTAAAATAATAAATAAATAAATAAATAAATAAAGATTAGAAGATTAGACGTTAGACAGGAAATAAAAGAAATAAAACATTTCAGTAAAACAGTTACTTTGTGGAGGTGTTTAGAGACTAAGACTTCTAAATGATTGGGTGACAATCAGCAAAAAAAAAAAGCAAATTTTCCAAGTTCAGAAAAAACTCTTGGTACCTGAAGGGTGATCCAATCACTGGAACGAGTCTGATAACTGCTTTGAAGGGAGGAAGTGGTGGCTCAGCGGTTAGAGCATGGGCCTATTGATGACAGGGTTGTGGGTTTGATATCCGGGCTTGGTAAGCTGCCACTGTTGCGCCCTTGAGCAAGGCCTCCTCTGTTCCCAGGGCACTGGAGTTGGCTGCCCACTACTCATTGTGTGTGTGTTCACCACAACGGATGGGTCAAATGCAGAGGACACATTTTGCTGTTCATAGTACAGTGAGTTTCTGGATACACTTCAAAAGAACCCACCTTTTCATACAGTATAGACTTATGTGTGCTGTAGAGTCATCAGTGATGAATCTTAAAGCAGAGTGATATACAGTGGGGCAAAAAAAAGTATTTAGTCAGCCACTGTGCAAGTTCTCCTACTTTGAAAGCTACTTGTGAGAGCCAGAAATCTTGCTTGTTTGTGGGCGACCAAATACTAATTTTCCACCATAATTTACAAATAAAGTCTTTACAAATCCAACAGTGTGATTTTCTCATTTTGTCTCTCATAGTTGAAGTATCCCTATGGTGAAAATTACAGACCTCTCTCATCTTTCTAAGTAGGAGAACTTGCACAATCAGTGGCTGACTAAATATTTTTTGCCTCACTGTACAAGTGGCAGCAGGAATTCTGACTCTGCGTGGTTTAAACAGCAACGCTGCTTGCAAATATATCTATGCCGATGGGTGTGGTGGTCTCGAAATTAGGTGTGCTCAGGTAAATTTCTGGCGTATTGACATCTTGGCAATGGAAAACACAGGAGCACCACTGACTGAAAACAACCTAGACAGATGTCAACAGTCAGATGTTTGTTGCTATCTTGGCAGTGAATTGTAACAGGCACATGCCCAACGCTCTCACACCACCGCTAGTTACACACACATGGACATGCAGCAGTGCACAAACCCATAGCGCGTGCATCAATAATAAACAGAATACAAAATAAAGTAACATTATTCTGGAGGTGAGGCGCTCCACCACTTCAGCAAGCCTTCCCAGACTGTGCGCCATGCATCACTGAAATAGCAATCCACCAAAGTCAGACGGCACCTGGCTCTTAAAAGGAATGACAAGTGACACACTGATTGGTTTATTGCACGTTATACTTTTAAAACACACCAATGATTAATTAAGAGACTTCGTACATGCCTTTTGCATGTTTCAAGTTCAGAAAAAACTCTTGGTACCTGAAGGGTGATCCAATCACTGGAACGAGTCTGATAACTGCTTTGAAGGGAGGAAGTGGTGGCTCAGCGGTTAGAGCATGGGCCTATTGATGACAGGGTTGTGGGTTTGATATCCGGGCTTGGTAAGCTGCCACTGTTGCGCCCTTGAGCAAGGCCTCCTCTGTTCCCAGGGCACTGGAGTTGGCTGCCCACTACTCATTGTGTGTGTGTTCACCACAACGGATGGGTCAAATGCAGAGGACACATTTTGCTGTTCATAGTACAGTGAGTTTCTGGATACACTTCAAAAGAACCCACCTTTTCATACAGTATAGACTTATGTGTGCTGTAGAGTCATCAGTGATGAATCTTAAAGCAGAGTGATATACAGTGGGGCAAAAAAAAGTATTTAGTCAGCCACTGTGCAAGTTCTCCTACTTTGAAAGCTACTTGTGAGAGCCAGAAATCTTGCTTGTTTGTGGGCGACCAAATACTAATTTTCCACCATAATTTACAAATAAAGTCTTTACAAATCCAACAGTGTGATTTTCTCATTTTGTCTCTCATAGTTGAAGTATCCCTATGGTGAAAATTACAGACCTCTCTCATCTTTCTAAGTAGGAGAACTTGCACAATCAGTGGCTGACTAAATATTTTTTGCCTCACTGTACAAGTGGCAGCAGGAATTCTGACTCTGCGTGGTTTAAACAGCAACGCTGCTTGCAAATATATCTATGCCGATGGGTGTGGTGGTCTCGAAATTAGGTGTGCTCAGGTAAATTTCTGGCGTATTGACATCTTGGCAATGGAAAACACAGGAGCACCACTAACTGAAAACAACCTAGACAGATGTCAACAGTCAGATGTTTGTTGCTATCTTGGCAGTGAATTGTAACAGGCACATGCCCAACGCTCTCACACCACCGCTAGTTACACACACATGGACATGCAGCAGTGCACAAACCCATAGCGCGTGCATCAATAATAAACAGAATACAAAATAAAGTAACATTATTCTGGAGGTGAGGCGCTCCACCACTTCAGCAAGCCTTCCCAGACTGTGCGCCATGCATCACTGAAATAGCAATCCACCAAAGTCAGACGGCACCTGGCTCTTAAAAGGAATGACAAGTGACACACTGATTGGTTTATTGCACGTTATACTTTTAAAACACACCAATGATTAATTAAGAGACTTCGTACATGCCTTTTGCATGTTTCAAGAAGCGCAGGGCCTACCTTCCCCATCGTAACGACAGCAAAGACACACTGGAACACCCTAAATCAAGCCGTATAGTGCGCAGATGATGACTCACCTAAAGATCGCTAAATTAGGGGCCCACACGTAGACAGGAGTGGTTTTCCTGTGGCTCAGTGACCCTGTTAAGTGAGTGTGCTTTCAGCTCATCTGGTGTTGCTTGGTGAAATGGATCGGTTCATTCTTTTTTTCCTCCCTCTGATTTCTGAAGTTCAGAGTAAGTCTCGTTTAGTCTATTCTTTATCATTTGTCTTCATGTCCAGTGATTTGCTCAGTCATAATACTTAATAGAATGGTCTGTCTCAATGTTGCAGATGTTCGTCAGCCCCAGCTGCGGGCTTTTCCTGCAATTATCACTCAGAATGACTTAGTGCAAATCAACTGTGAGGCTCCAGATGATCAAGAGTATCAGTGTTATTTCTGTCCAGAGGGTCAGGAGGAAAATATAAAGCTCGCTCCATCCTGTCAGCTCACACTCACTGGGTCTGAACTGATCTTCTGGACGGGACGACGCTACAGCTCACCTGAACCAGTCAACATTCTGTGTCACCACGCTGTGAGTGCATCAGGGGGCTCTAAACCTTCTCCTCACTCTCTATCAGCTGCTGTGATGATTCTGGGTAAGCTGCTTGTTTCAGTCACTACTCCTATTGATCATCATGATGTGGTCAAGAGGTCTAATGTAAGCAGTATAAAACAACTGCTATATAGTTCTTTAAAGGACTGAAATGGTTATACAGATACATTTTTAGTGGAATATAGAACATTTTAAAAATGATCTTTAAAAGGCATTTAAGGGCTAAGTTTGTCAAAGGTTCTTCAACAGCAATATTTTAATACAGAACCATGACAACTTAAAGAACCCTTAGACCTTATTCCAAATTATATAATATAAAATATAAAATGCATATGCAAGATATAATATTACCACATATATGTAGTAACATATACAGTTGAAACTAGAAATTTGCATACACTTAATAAAAAGACACTATATAACCTTTTTTTCCTCACTGTCTGATCTTAAATCAGACTAATCGTTTCCGGTTTTAAGTCAGTTAGGATGACCAGAATTATTTCTGTTTGTGAAATGCCAGAATAATGAGAGAGATTTTTTTAAATTAAAATTTATAAACAAAAATGTATGTCGAGATTTTTTATTATTTTTCTACAAAGTCACACGTTAACATGCATTTCCTTAGTATTTGGTAGCATTGCCTTTAAATTGTGTGACTGGGGTCAAACATTTTCAGTATCCTTCCATAAGCTTCTCACAATGTATTGCTGGAATTCTGGCCCATTCATCCTGACAGAACTGGTGGAACTGAGTCAGGTTTGCAGGCCTCATTGCTCGCACCTTTTCATCTCTGTTTTGCCTGATTTCTTTAGATTTTCCCATGATGTCACAACAAGTAAACAGTGTATTTGAGTTGTGCCTTAAAACTACATCCACAGGTGTACCTCCAATTAACTGAAATGTTGTCAATTAACCTTTCAAAAGCTTCTAAAGCCATGACATCATCATCTGGGCTTTCCCAAGGCTTATTCATCTGGATGGAAATGTGTGACTTTGTAGAAACAAAATAAAAATGTTCTTATTATTCTGGCATTTAGCAAACAGAAATAATTTTGGTTTGTGAACTGACCAGAAAGGATTAGTCTGTTTTCAGGATCAGACAGTAAAAAAGTATGTGAACGGTACAGTGTATGTAAACATTTTAATTGTATCTATAATACAAATGCAACATATGTATGTATAGATGTATATATTGATGATACAATGGTGAAAAACTCTCTTGTACATATTATTTTTATCTATATTTATTATTTTGAAATGTCAAAATTACCTTCTGAAATTTTTCTATAAATCACAAAATAGGGTTCAACTACTTTCAGTACTTTATAGTACCCTAGTTGTTTAGCATGTATTAGGTAGCGATTTTAAAATCGTTCCTCCTACCCTTTATGGATTTGTTACTGTGTATTCAAGTCACAGTACATGACCCCTCTTCTGACTGGCTTCTTCTGTGCTTCATTCAAGACGATGTCTGGGACTTTTGGGATAGACTCTTCAGTTTGGATGTGCTGAATGGGCCCACAACCATGAATACATTTAAACATCACTGTGTATTCAGAGTAAAGCAGTTTAGCCCCGCCCATTTAGACATCATGCTTGTCCTGGCAGTTGGAAAGTAAATGGATGACCCCTGTAATGTAATATCTTGTGATATTTCCATTATTTATATTTGGTAATGTTTGTTAAGGTCTGTCTGTATGTTGCAGATGCTCCTCAACTCTGGGTGTCTCCTGCCAGTAGAGGCTCAGTACAGCTACACTGTAAGCCTCCAAATGCTGAAGTGTCTCAGTGTCATTTCTATCCAGAGGAACAGAAGAAGAATGTCAAATCTACATCCTGTCAGCTCTCGCTCCCTCTCTCTGAGCTGATCACGTGGGCAGGACGCAGTTCTAGCTCACTTAAACCGATTAACATTGTTTGCAATTATCCTGTGAAGACATCGGCTAGATGGTTTATGTCTCCTTTTTCTCTCCCAGCTCCAGTAAACATACTGGGTAGGCCACTGTACTGTATTTTCACTGCTGGTAGCAAACTACTAACCAACACCATCACATGAATGACCATCACTGTTTCCCTGACCTCTCTGCAGATAATAAACCAACAGTGAGCGTCAGTCATGATGATCAGCGGGATGAGTTCACCCTGAAATGTGAAATATCGCTGCATGAGTCTCTCCGTGATAATGTTAAATGTAATTTCTACACTGGAGATAAGAGTTTACTGTGGAAAATACTTTGGAGGAGGGAGTCTGGGTCACTGGGTTACATTTGTAATTTTACAGTGACTAAGAATTTTCTGTTCAGTCGTATACAAAGCAGAGAAGTAAGCTGTGATTATTCACTGAGCTCTGACCCAACCATCTACTCACCACTCAGTGACCTGTACAGCTTTAAAGGTGAGTAACATCTACCAAACCTTATTGTTACAACTGGAGGGTTTCATGCCTATGCTTTTCACTGATGCTCTATAGAAATTCATTTTTATAGGGTGGGGATATTCTCTGGTAGTAGAAGTTTGCAATAGCACTCTCTGATTGCTGACAGGCCATAGGCTTTTTAAGAGGTTAAACAGGTAAATATAAATTAAGTGTCCTTTGTGTTTTCAGTTAAAAAAGGATAGAAATGTGTAGCACTGGCAAACAGTACTGCATTAGATTTACATGTACATATGTAGCTTTTATATTCAATTAAATCCTATATATATATATATATATATATATATATATATATATATATATACATATATACTACACTACACTACACAGTGAGCAGTACAGTGTAGACATAGTCCTATTAATGCCATATTTGCAATGGTGTAATTTTACAGCATCTGCTGCCGTCATCCCCACTAACCGCTACATATGTATGTCTATCTTTTCTAAGCAGCAGATACTTTACCCATACTTTCCAGCAAACCCACAACAGCCTGTAAGTCTCTGTGTTGCCTTGTTCACACACAAATTAGAACAACTGACATATTAGTGGTATCAGCTCCAGATAAGAGCTTTGCAGCATTTCTGACAGTTATAACAGTAAATGCTTTTCCCTTTCAGCTGTAATAACCCACTCCCACTGTGAGGACCACATGAACAAAGTGTCTAAAGGAAGTGAGTTTATCTTCCCACTTCACAAACAACAGTGCTGTGGTTGTTTTGCTCATTTCTAAATGTGACTTCTAATTCCAGTCTAGTTCAGGACATTGAGAAAATGGACAATGGAAAATCAAACTAATCTTTTTTCAGGAAATTGGCTTATCCTAGCTCTCTCAGCCACCAGTGCCAGTGTTGTGCTGGCTGTAATGATCATCTGTATCTGCGGGTTTATCAGTAAGTAAATCAGCTGATAGGAACTCATACATACAGCAAACAAGAACATCTCAGCCCAGCTCGGCTTGGTCTGACGGCTTGATTTAAAAGCACTGTATTAAGCTGATTGTACTTTAGAATACACTGATTAGTCTCTTGTTGCTTAATTCTTTTCAGGAAAGCACCAATATGGGAGGTGAGAAATGTCTAAAGCATATTCCATTGATGTATGCACAATTACACAGTACAGCATACTGATATTAGCTGTAATAAACAGCTAATGGTTTAATGGTTATCTAGACAATCTAGACACCTTCTTTCTAACTGAAATAGCATCCCACAGGCTAGTACCACTCTTGTCAAATCCTACTTCCAGGACGCCCGGCTATGCATCACCATGGAGAAGTACACCACAGCATGGTAGCGGTTAGAAATAGGGATCATGGCAGGCTGCACCATCTCCCCCTTATCACCATATGGCCTTTATCATGGCAATGGAGGTTATCATACGAGTCTCTCGATTGGTGGTAGGTGGTCAACAGCTCAAAGCTGGTTGTCGTCTCCCTCCAAAACGAGCATACATGGATGAAATGACCACACTTAAAACAACCATGCCATGCACTAGGCGACTGTTGGAAAAGCTCCAGGAGAACATCAAGTGAGCCCTAATGAAAATAAAGCAGAGCAAATCCAGGAGCATATTAGTGGCCAAGGGCAAGCTGTCGGAGCAGCGTTTTTACATCGTTAGTAAGATGTCAACCTCAAAGACCAAGGGGACCGAATTAGGTAGGACCGTGGCCTTGACAGCATTGACAAGTTCTTGCTCTCTGGTGCCTTCAATCCGGCCTTCTTCCTAGCTGATGTGGCCTCTGTCAATCAATGTTTTTCTAAAATGTCTGAAAAGAGCTGTGGAGCATGGGAGTATTTCACATCAGTATCATTTTGGGAGCAAAATATGACGTCTTGTCATCTCCCAGTAACCTGAAACACTGGTATGGAGAAGACGCAACATGCACACTCTGTCCATCTCCAGTAAACCTTAAACACATCCTGGTGGCTGCAAGACAACCCTGACACAAGGCTGCTACACCTGGGGGCACAACCAAGTGCTAAAGTGCCTTGCAGCTATGCTGGAGACCAGATGGACATCATTCAATGCCCTACTTCCACGATCCCATCCTGTAGCTGTGAAGACTTTGTCCGTGAAGATGCCAACACCTGACCTTGGTCAACTGGGAGGAGCACGAGACTGGAAGTTAGTGGCAGACCTAATCAAAGGCTCTGCTTTCCACCAGAGATTGCCACTATGATCCTCAGACCAGACCTCGGTGTTGTGGGCATGTCATCGAAACACCAGTTAAGGAAGGACCCCCCCTGATGGTTCCAATGAAGCTCTGAACCTTTTAGTTGCACGAACAGCATAATTTCTACATAGAAACCCCTCAAATGTGCACCAACCCACCTCATATCTCAGTGAAATCAATAAGGAATTGGACCATCTAGTCCTACAACAGAACAATTACAGTTAGACACAATGCTATTGAACTATAAACCTGACCGTAGGTTTATAAAATGATAAAGCTGAGTTTTTAATAAACAGATTAATGTTTTTCTATATTTATTAGACATGAGGTCAGCTCCAGCAGTGGTACCCAGGGTATGTTTACTATTTATAGGTTTATAAATGAAACACCAAATATAATGAAACACTAGCGTGAAGCGTAATACATTTGAAATGCATTCAAGTCTGATGGTTTCTTGCAGGAGACGTGCCGGTCAAGGTCAGTGTAGAAGAAGAAGAAGTATAAGTGATGTATTTTCTTCTATTTCTTATTTATTAATATCATTACCCTAAAAGACCACTTAGATGAAATTGGAGCTGTAGAGTACACATTTGTACTGTCAAAGGCCAGATCCCCAATATCTGTGAGGCCTTTAGTATTGCATTGATCTGAGCATTATCAGGACCTACTAGACTAATACATAGGGTAATGCTGGTCACACTTACAGCTTTTTGTATGTGCTGTGACCAGTGCTGTGATCAGCATTTGTTAGGACTCTTATTGGTGTAGTGCAGCAAAGTCATTCAGACTGGGAATTAAAGCCTAGTCTCCCACATTGACAAGTAATAGTAGTATACATGGTGCCACACCAACCACTACACAGTCACTGGTAGTAAGGATGTGCTCTATGAAACAATGTACAGATTTGGCTGGTCCCTGGACTTCCTGAATGACACTTGAATGACAATAAAACACAGTGTACTAAAGTGTGTCACTGTCTACCAATGTGACAATCCTGCTTTATGCTCTCCATCTTTTAGAAAGCTTTCTCAGAGTTTAACTACTCAATGATTAACTCAGTGCCCACACCTGGTCAGCCCTCAGGTAAGACAAACTTGTACTTATAATGTACACAATGTAGCCAGTCCAGGTCAACAGAACAGTAGTCTTGGTTTTACAAGGTCAACTGTACACTCTTAAACATAAAGGGCTATTTAAGTAACCCAGCACTTTCTACTGCACTTTAAGAACCACTGCCTTATAAGACTGTAGCCTGTCTATTAATACTCAGTGTTAGTATCCGACCACAGAGCTGCTCTTCTAATTCATAAAGCAATGAAACCTGGTCCTATAACATATCTCTGTTCTTACAGGTCATAGTGAAGATGTACGAGACCATTCAAAAGTAAGCAGCATGACCTGATCACACAGCAAAACCTTCACCTGAAAAAACATTAACACCTGAATATGAGCGCCGAAAGACTGTGTTAAGCATGGCCTTTTCTGAACATTTAGAGGCTTTAAATGATCCAGTCCCACTATGCATATAAAAGTATTGGGACACCTGCTCATTCACTGTTTCTTATGAAATCAAGAGCATTAAAAATCGCTGAGCCTGCTTTTGTTGGAGTAAGTATCTCTACTGTCCAGGAAAGGAGGCTTTCTACTAGATTTTGGAGCATTGCTGTGAGGATTTGATTGTATTAAGTAACAAGTGAGTTCCACAGCTGTTCCACAGCTCAATGCTGGGTGGCTTTATACCTCTCTAGCCCACACCTGGCATTAGGCATGGTGTCACTGTGTACATGTTTATCTGCTCCAAAGAGTCCTATTGTACTGGCAACACTTCTTTACAGGGCCTGTACAAGCTGTGTGTGTATTTGCACCTCTGTCTCAGCAATGGGTGTAATTTAGGCTAGCTGAATGCATTCATTGGGCAACCAGGCTTACTGGTGAGGTAATTGTTCACTTGTTCACTGTTGATTATTATTAAAATATTTTAAATTGTTTATTGTATTATACATTATATTGTATTTTATAGTGTATTGCTTTAATTGATCACCTGTAGTGTCTTAGACCAATCAGCCATAACATTACAATAGGTAAAATATATTAATAACCTTCATCTATAGTGCCATCTGTCAATGGGTGGATATACAGGCAGCAGTTCTTGAAGGTGTTCTTTTAAAAGCAGGAGAAATGGGTGAGTGCAGTGCTATGCAGTGGACAGAATCGACCCAAGAAAGGACAAACCGGTGAACTGGCAACAGGGTCATGGGCACCTTAGGATCACTGATGCTAATGGAGGCTCCACCTCACAACTTACAGGACTTAAAAGATCTGGGGATAACGTCTTGGTGCCAGATACCACAGGAAACTTTAAGGGTCTTGTGGAGCCCATACCTGTAATGGCCAGATCTGTTGTGGTGGCACAAAGGGGACCTACTCAACATTAGGCAGGTGGTGCTTATGTTATGGCTAATTGGTCTCAAAGATGATTGTCTTTGACTGTCCAAACCTCTCTGTGCTTTCCTGCAGGATACTGTGCATCACATGTACTGCAGCATCATAGACCCGGCAGACTGCTAGATCTACAGCCTGCTGCAGATTCAGCTCCACTGTGTTTTGTGTCCCATTCAAACCCAGGATCAAACAAAGGATTTCTTGTATCTTTTGTATTATTAACTTTACTGCTTCAAACAAACTGTATTTTAAATAAACTAAAACAAAAAACTTTTACTTTTTCATAATGCATTGGCTTGATTAAATTGGCCGCGTGTTGAGTTCATGTTTTTGGCCTAAAACACCCAGACCGTTATCTACTGCACATTGGTGTAATGTTTGCCTCACACCACAATGCTCTTCATAAGCTTTTACCACAGTGTTATTATTCTGAGCATATGCACTGCGGTGAGAGCAAACGTGCTAATTTGCACATCAGCTCGTGTTTCAGAGGTGCTGATGGTTTAACTCTGTAGACGCAGCAAACTAACCAGTAGTGGTCTATGATCTCCTGTAGCCTGTTTCCACTGTATTCTGCATTCTGGTTTTTAGCAGGCGCTCTTATCCAGTGCTTTGCTATTTACCCAAGAAAAACCTCAGCTAGTTTGAATAGACTAAAATTTAAAGACCTCTAAGTTTAGACACTACTAAACACAAGTCAACATGAAGACCATAATACTCTACTATTCGCCCAAGTACTCTCGGAAGAGGTGGGTCTTCAGTCTGCGTTTGAAGACAGCGAGCGGACACCCAGGGGAAATTCATTCCACCACTTCAGTGCAGGACAGAAAAAAAGCCTGGACGTGGGTTTTATGGGATGGCAGATCAAGCCGAGCCATACTTGAAGCTCGAAGGGCTCTTGGTGCGGATCGGCTTTTGATTATTGCCATACTTTAGTCTTTTTCAAAATATCCAGAACTTTCACAACACCAAAAGTATCACAGCTTTTGCAGGTTTATGACAGTTGACATGAAGGGCTTATGTACTGTACGTGTTATATAGTCTCATAAACACTGCTCTTATAATTTGCTATTGCACCAAACCTTTGTTGCACACTGTTTGAGTGTTGTTCATGGTGGTGTGTATGGTGTCGACAGCAGCCATGTTGTTAATTGTCTGTAGTTATTCTAGAGTTTTGTCTCCACACTGTAAAAAATGACAAATCAGTCCAACTTAAAAAAAGTACAGTAACAGGTTTTCTTGGTGTTCTCAACTGGGTTCAGTTCAAAAGTTCTCCAAGCCAGCATAATCAGGGTGCTGTGTGATCAGATGAAACTGGGCTAGCTTCAGGGCCTCATTAGCTAGAACCTTGAGACAGATAACAGAGGTCTACTTCCACTGTTTTCATTCATATAAAGCTGCAGTCATCATTGTAGCTGTAACAGCTCACAATC
Source organism: Salminus brasiliensis (assembly GCF_030463535.1). Taxonomy (NCBI): domain Eukaryota; kingdom Metazoa; phylum Chordata; class Actinopteri; order Characiformes; family Bryconidae; genus Salminus; species Salminus brasiliensis. The sequence goes on along the minus strand of NC_132898.1, from coordinate 24,334,832 downwards.
AGTGGGAATCGAATGTAGGTCATGTTGGTCAACCTTCTAACTATGTGTGCTACCACAAGCTAGCAGCGAAAAAGGGCCCAAAAGCAAAGCTGACAGGACTGAGAGTGGACAGCGTCAAACTGAAAATGAAGAGTCCTTGTGGCCATTAGAAGGCCCTTTGCCAAGGTGTTATGCATTGGGCTTGATTGTCTCCAGAAGCCACCCGTTGCTTCCCTCTGGTGGCTGGAGGCGACCTAGCCCCTTACTGTAGCTGATTTTAGTTGACTTGCAGAGTGATGAGTGTAGTGATGGGATGATGTGCAGCTCATATCATGTTTCTTTTGGCTCATATTAACATTTATATTTGCTCAGAAAACAATGTGTGCTGCTTCTGTACATCACAGATCCCAACATGCTTTATTATGCTTTATCTAGTTCATGCAGCACTCCAGTAGCAGCTAATCAACTTTGTTAGATGGGACAAACAAACACCTTGATAGAGAAAACAACCTGAACAGCTGGAATCTGAGAGTGGCACTGTCCAAGGTGCTCCAGACAGCTCTTTTTAGCAGATATTCCACCTACCTATTTGCTGAACTTGACATATTGTAAAGACTATTAATCAGATGTTAGAATCGATCCATTCCTAATCAGATGCTCCACTGAATGAGTTCAAATGCAAGGCTTTACTAGTTGTTTATTTGTTTACCAAGAGTCCTACCTTGTGTAATATATTCCTATGTGTCAATAACCAATGATCATCATTGCTCATCATGACGTGTTCACAGCCGTATGTGATATACAGCAGATTCTGCAGGGATACACTAATCCAGAATGTACTGTACTTTAATCTTAGCTTAGTTTTTAAGCTTAGTTCCAGATTTGTCCTGGATGTGGATGTGTTAGTTTTTAAGCTTAGTTCCAGATTTGTCCTGGATGTGGATGTGTTCAATGCCATCAGCAGCTCACCTGATTTAACACCATTAAGCACTGATTTACCAAACCAGCTGTTGGATGATAGCTATGAACTAGAAAAGTGCCTTTCCTGAAAGCACACCTACTGTAGTTTACACTGGTTGCCATGGTATCCCATGTGGTTGCTATAATAATGCTATAATATCCAAGGTGGTTGCTAGCTAATTGCTATGGTGTGACAATGTGGTTGCTAAGTGGTTGCTGTGATATTGCTAGGTAGTTGCCATGGTTTTGCAATGTATTTGCAATAATGTTTCTTGGTGGTTGCTATAGTGTTGCAAAGTGGTTGCTATGGTTTCCCAGGCACAGGCTATAACAGGGTTTAATATAATGAACTCCATGCAGATTTCTATCAATCAAAGTTTTGTTTGAATGAAATTGTACTTTTCTTTGGATAACTCACACAACTCATGTCATTTTACAAAGCATATTATTTTCCCTCAGCATCCAGAGACAGAGAGGGCACAGCTGTTCCAACTCCAAGTTTAGTGTGATGTCGGTCAGCAAAGGTATCTCTGAGCTAATGTATCAGAGCTGGGGATCCATTGTTGGCTCAGGCTCAACTGCTACCTGGTCCTAAAAGTCTCTTTTGGTCAGAGAGATTTTTTACATTGGGAAAAAGTTTTTGCACCATTTTTTTTTTCATGGGGAGCAAACCACATACTCAGCTCTACTGCTCATCCCACAAATGCATGTTCCTTACAAATGTGGTACTAGAATGTCCAAATGACCAGTCTGCTCCTGGTAGATGTACAGGCCATGTAAAATCTTAGTGTAACCCTGCCTTTACAGAAAGTCATACACTGTATATTTCATATGTGACACGATCTCTCATGATCAACAGTAAACACTGCAAATCATGTGAATATCATGTGATCAATGACATCTCATGCCCTGAAATGCCACATGATCACATATTTTCAACAGTTGATCCTCAGTGTGAGTCTCCTTCAGCAGTTTGGGCTTTTCATTCATTAAGTTGCTGTTATGGGAAATCAGGTGATTGCATGTTTGCTACATCTAATCTAACGGTTTAAGAGAAACCCTAAACCTATTGAGTTATGTAAGGACATTTTTATAATGTATCTTTGTGCACTATATGAGCAAAAGTATTTGGACACCATACCAGACACAAACCAGCTCTGCCCATCAGTTATTGAACATTATTATTAATCAATAAACGTCACTTTTCTTACAGGGAAGCAGAAGATTGGGAGGTGAGGAAGGGTAAAGTTGATCTTGGTAGAAATACGTTTCAGATTCTCAGTATTTAAGACAGTTCTGCTGTGATGTGAAGCTGAATATCTCACGTCTCTACATTCCTGTTTGGACTGGGCTGACTGGGCTGATCATGGTGTGACTCTGCAGATTTGCGGGTGAGCTCACAAGTTCTAGAAACTCCTTCTCACACCTCAGTCCTCTGGTAAATGTGCAGTGATTAATGTCTCATTACAGATGAAGAGTCTGTTTACACAGAGGTAGTCTACACCCTCTCCACCCAGGAGCAGCTCTCACAACACAGAGGAAAGATTGCTGAAAAAGGATCGCTAAAATAGGGCCCTAAGGGTTGTTCATAATCATCATAAGGAAAGGCCAGATGCACATTTTAAAGCCTTATTAATATTTTATTAATGACCTTGTCCCAACCATCAGCAGCCAAGAAAAAGTGATGAATTATTACAAAGCAGGGAGGGAAAGTTGTTCCAAACCTGATGTGATCCCTACCACTGCACCACCAACAAATGGGTGGAATTGCACCCCCTTACAATAATGAAATGAAAAAAGGCGAACTAAACAAAAGAGATGCCAAGACTAAAGCAGACTACAGAAGACTAAAGAAGCTCAGACTAAGGACAGTTAGTACTAAAACAAAAAACAAAAGAAATAAATGCATCTCTCTCTCTCTCTCTCTCTCTCTCTCTCTCACTGTCTTGGGAAAAGGAACTGAATGAAGCAGCTCCTCATACAAGGAAACTGAAAGCCAGAGCTCGCTTCACTATAGTTGTAGCCTACTGTTAATTCAGCTTGTTGACAATTTTATACTATGGAGCTGTTTGAGTATTAAGCTGGGATCTCTTCAGCTCAACTTCTCTTTTTGTCACCTTTGTGTTTTGTACCAGTCACCCCTCTACAAAGGTGTGACAGAAAATGTACTTAAGTCTTAAGTGCTGTGACATCCAGGTGTGTCTGGTTGGCATTGATTACCTCTAGGTGTTCTGGACTTCCCTCTGCTAGTAGGCGGCAGCACAGACTGACCCCTTACACGTTCATGAAAACTCATTTTCAAAATAAACTAGTTACCAATTCAATTCCAGAGCTGTAATGCCCTCTGGTGGACAATATGAGCACTGATTTTAGATTCCACAAAGCAGCAACTCTGGGTAGTTGGGCAGTTCACTAAACTCTGACCCGTCCACCCACTCTCCAAAGAGTGAGAAATATGATTTATCATATTGTGTGTATTATTGTGTGTAACTTTTAGCAACTTTTTAGTAACAATTAGATTTGCTTCCTGCACCTAACAGTCCTCTACAACAGTAGAGAGGTCTACTGCAGGTTAGATCATTCCTTCAGTTACCACAGTTCAATGCTACCCTCCTAAACTATCAGAACTGCTCTATAATAATGTGTAATTCTCTCTGCAGCTCCTCCAGTTTCCTCCACACACTTCATCACTACCAACGTCCCAACAACTGCAGCATTAACAGTAGCTCCCAGTACACCTCATGTTACCAAAACAGCTGATAGAGCCTGAGATACAGCTTGACTTTACACTACAGTGTACATTTTACTAGTATATATTATATATTACATTAAACTAATCAAACAGCAAGAACCTTACAAGCATCCAGTGCTACTCAGAATAAACTAAACAGGTTTTTAAGTAATAATCTTCTTAAACCCTTACTGTGAACACGAGACATTGATTACTGAAGTATTTATGGTGTTTGTTTTGTCCCAAAAACCTTTACATATTAAAATGCAGCACACCGTTAAGGTAGATTAGGTAATGTGCTGAACTTGTGAGTACCAGAACTGACTTGAGTACCAGGGTATATTTAGTGTATGACTGCGGTTTTCCTGTAACTGTGAACTGTTGAGACGAGCGTCTAGATGATCTCACTTCATCTGGAGTTGGTGAAATGGCTCTGTTCATTCTGCTCTTTCTCCATCTGATTCTGGAAGTTCATCCTCTGTGTGAGTCTTCTTCAGCAGTTTGTGCTTTTCATTCATTAAGCTGCTGTTATGGGAAATCAGCTTCTACTAGAAATTCTCTCTTATTCAGTGTCACCCTCTTATTCAAGCAGAAGAATAATTACTACAGCATTTACAGTGTCTGTTTTGTCCCGAACACTTCTACATGTTACAATGCAGCACACTGCTTAGGTAGCTACTGTGCTGCACTTGACACTTTACATTTTACTGTGGTGAAATGTGTGACTGTCACTCTCTGCAGCATCAGTGTGTTTAAAATATGGAGTATGTTTAGAAATGCATGTTCTTTCACCTGCATGATTCCCCACTACTGCACTCTACAGCTTCTCCTTGCTATAGTCTACTGTTAAGCTGTCATTATAGACAGAATATTTTTGTTAGACAGAAATGATATACCCACATACCGTATCTGCACACAGGGTCAAATGTTATTGATTATATAGTATAACACTGTGTAATTCTCCCGGCACTCAGTAATGAAGACCAGGCTTTGATCTGTGTGATCTGTGTGTTTCAGATTCCTCAAACCACTTGATCACCACAACAGAGTCAACAACTAGTAACACACATTTTTATGCATACAAATCATTAGAGATCATTATACGAATCATATATATTATATATTATATATGTGTGTGTGTGTGTGCGTATTTAGGCACTTTAAGCTCTTTATTAACTCTCTCAACTTAAACCTGTGCTGTAGTTTAAGCTCCAGTCATCTTCTCTGAAAATGTTCTCTATGCCTCAGTGTGGCGAATTGTAGTACCGAGTGCCAGTGCTGCTGGACTACTACTGATCGGACTAATGGTCTGGACCTGCACAGTTCCTAGTGAGTTTATTTCTATTAATGAACAGAACCTTCATTTAATGATGTCATCAGTGAAGAACCAACGGCTCTTTTCCTTATGTGAATAATCCACTGAAGGAGTTTCAGCATAGTTCAATATTTTCTAACTGCAGCATTTAACATTCATGAACTCTTAGAGGGATTTAACAGACCAGCTCTGCTCATCAGTTATTGAACATTAGTATTAATCCATAAATGTCACTTTTCTTACAGGGAAGCAGAAGATTGGGAGGTGAGGAAGGTTAAAGTTGATCTTGGTAAAAATAAGTTTCAGATTCTCAGTATTTAAGACAGTTCTGCTGTGATGTGAAGCTGAATATCTCACGTCTCTACATTCCTGTTTGGACTGGGCTGACTGGGCTGATCATGGTGTGACTCTGCAGATTTGCGGGTGAGCTCACAAGTTCTAGAAACTCCTTCTCACACCTCAGTCCTCTGGTAAATGTGCAGTGAACGCTTAACCATCAGAATGTCTCATTACAGATGAAGGGTCTGTTTACACAGAGGTGGTCTACACACTCTCCACCCAGAATAAAGAGGAACCCTTCAGCTTTCTCTAAATGATGGACGGCAAACAGAAGACTGGTCCAGTTTTGTACAGATATGGTTAGTGAACACTCTTCACAGGATCAGTGTATTGAAGTAGATGATCTGCAGCTTGGTGTGAGTTTGGCCTAAAGAGAATCTGAAAGTACAGCAGTTAAAATGAAAGCTGTTTGTAGGGTTGTTATCCATTGTGCCACACCAACCATTTCGAATCCTGTACCTCAGTATAAGTGTGAAACCCTCCCACAGTAATGTCTTATACTTCTCACTGAGAAAACCCTACATGATGTGTTCTTAACTATCTAGCCGAACTGTCATCTCTCTTCTGTCCGTCTCACTCCCTGCATGTATCCGGTTCTAACTTTGCTTAAGACCCAAAAAAACTAGTTTTTCCAAGTAATTTAGAGCATTTCTATTGGTCCATTCACCCAAAACTATGTACACCGTGTATAGAGAATATACAGGGTTCAAAACATTGGAGAAAACTAAAAACCAAGAGCTAAAGAGAGATTAAACAGGGAGAAGTTTTTCATTGAGCAGCAGTGATATTCTTTCAGATGTTTTCAAATGTTTTGCATGTTGTTGTGGATTTATGTGTCTGAAATGTGTAATTTGTCCTTTTTATTATAGACGTCCATTTTTGTTGTTGTTTTTTTTGTCGATTGAAATGATTACTTTTAATAATATTGCTTTTGTTGTTTTTTTACCAATAAAAGTATTATTATTATTATTAGTAGTAGTAGTAGTATTGCTGTTATCATTAACATTTATATTAAATCATAAATCATCTGCACTAAAATGTTATACAAACTCAGTTTAATCATTCCTCATATTTTTATTCAATTCAAACACACAATGATCTTGTTTTCCAATCTAAAATTCAGCTGCTGATTAAACTCAATGTGAATATTTCAGTGTAGTTTGTTTGTATTTGTTTTCTAAATAAACACAATTCATAAATGAAAACTCTGGTTTTAAAGCTCACTCATGTAAATCACTTATTTAAAGAAAAAAACTTCATTCATTTAATGTTGACAAAAATAAAACACTGCTGGTTCATTTTCAGAGTGTGGAAATTCACTGAAAGTCTGATTATCTGGTAACTAGTTGTGATGTTTACAGTGTGAAACTTTTCTGAGGTGTTCTGATGCTCTCTGTCACGTCACACGTTTTAAGCTGCGAGACATGCAGTCTTCTAGACGCTCTGTTATTTTTAAAGCTGCTCTTTTAAGATTCACATTCTGTAGAACGACCACACTGAACTATAGAAGAACGCAGCAGGCCTCAGTCTCCACCACTGACCATGAAGGTTCTGTTCTGGTGAGAACTGGTGGCTGTAATGAGTGTTTTAATGAATACAAGCAAAAGAAGAAAACGCTTTAAAAATGAATCACAAATCCGCTCAGGAATAAATAATTCCGTCCTATACATCATTTTTACAACGCCTAATAAACTGACCACCAGCTACTGGACCATACTGTGGCTTACATGCATCAGCTACCCTTAAACCATGGCTTTATTTTACTTACTCATAAATGATCAGCATAGGACTGTTGCTCAACATGTGCCGTAACTTTAACCACCTGGAGGAGCATTTTTCCCAATAAAATCTCAAAACACATAAAAGTAACTCACAGTCTTACTGCAGCGTCTTAAGAGCTGGAATTCCCCCTTTGGTGGACAGTATAAGAACACTGCTATTAGATGTCTTTAGGAGGAGAGAGTGGTGTTGCTGCAGATTGAATATAAAGGCTATATCTAATCTCTGTAGCTTGTGTAGCTGGGTATAGTGTCTTGTTTCTACACTTAGACAGTTTTTGTGAACCAGCTGCAAGTTGAACAAATATTACCTCTCAAACTGGTCACCTACACTCCTGTACTGTTTTCAGAACAGTTCACTGTTATTTCTTTTAAACTACTGATTGTAGTTTGCTGTAGTGCAGATCACTAACATGTACATATTACAGCTAGCTGTGCGTGAGATCATCAGGACCCATGCTGAAGAGCTAAATGGGGAAATGATTTTTCCGTTGACAAACCAGAAGTGAACACAAGTGGTTTTCCTGTAACTGTGAACTGTTTGAGACGAGCGTCTAGATGCTCTCACTTCATCTGGAGTTGGTGAAATGGCTCTGTTCATTCTGCTCTTTCTCCATCTGATTCTGGAAGTTCATCCTCAGTGTGAGTCTCCTTCAGCAGTTTCTGCTTTTCATTCATTAAGTTGCTGTTATGGGAAAGAAATAACTGCAGACTGAGAGCTTTGATGTAATGAAGTATGATGTAATGATGTAGACTGTGTTTGACTCTGTGTTCAGAAACACAGTTACCCTGTTATCCAGTGTGTTTGATGGTCTGTCTTTTACAGATCCTCCTCGGCCCACCCTGTCGGTGTCTCCTACAGTTATCTCTCAGAGTGGCTCAGTGCAAATTGACTGTAAGGCTCAATATGAAGGAGTGTCTCAGTGTTATTACTATCCAGAGGGTCAGAAGACAAATGTAAAACTCTCCCCATCCTGTCAGCTCTCACTCACTGGGTCTGAACTGATCTTGTGGACAGGACGACCTTCTAGTTCACCTGAACCAGTTAACATCATTTGTTTTTACACTTTGGAGGCACCAGGTTCTCGACCTTCTCATCACTCTCTCCCAGCTCCTGTGTTGATCCTGGGTAAGCTACTAGAATCCGCTTTTACTAGAAATTCTTATCCAGTGTCACCCTCTAATTTAAGCAGAAGAATACAGAATAGCAGCTTTATTATGAGTGACTTAATTATCGTGGTACTTCACTGTGATTGTTCCAGCATGGGTCTCTCTGTATGTTGCAGATGCTCCTCAGCTCTCTGTGTCTCCTGCAGTCATCACAGAGAGAGGTTCAGTGCTGCTGGACTGTAAGGCTCCGTACGCTGAAGTGTCTCAGTGTTACTTCTATCCTGAGGGAAACGAGAAAAATACAAAACTCTCTCCTTCCTGTCAGCTCTCACTCACTGCTCCTGAACTGACCATTTGGTCAGGACGCAGTTCTAGGTCTGCTGGACCAGTCAGTGTTGTTTGTCACTACAGTGTGAGTGTATCAGGAGTGTCTAAACCTTCTCCTCACTCTCTCCCAGCTCCTGTAATGATCCTGGGTAAGCTTCTGACACTTCGTGATGATCACTGCTTGAATCGAGCCATTCCTAATTAACTGCTTTACTGGATAAGTTTAATTAATGGATGAAGTTCTTCACTTGTTTTTTAAGAGTTCTTTAGAGTGTTATTTTTTCTTCTGCAGATCAGAAACCAATGATGAGTGTCGAATACAATAATCCACTTGACGAGTTCACAGTTGTATGTGAAATACCACTGTCAGGGTCAGGAAGTGCTGATTTTAGATGTAGTCTCTACACTGGACACCTGCAGTTCATAAAGACAGAATCTCGAAGGAGGAACTCTGGGAAGTTGGTCTGTATTTTTACAGCTTCTAGAAATGATCTGTTCAACCGTCTGCAGTCAGTGAGGAGCAAAGAAGTGAGCTGTGATTATTCACTGAACTCTGACTCGTCTATCTGCTCTCCAATGAGTGACAAATACAATTTATCAGGTCAGTTATGCATAAGCTCAACTGTGCATTAACTTCTACATATATTTCACCTGCAGAGTCTGCAGTGACACACCATTACAGAATGTATTTATTTACTGAACTTTTTTGTTAGTGTTGCTTCCTGCACCAGTACAGTTCTCTACAACAGTAGAGAAATCTACTGCAGGTTAGATTCCTTCAGTTAACACAGTTCAGTACTATTCTCTTATGCTCTTCCTGAAATAATGTGTATTTCTCTCTGCAGCTCCTCCACTGTTCTCCACACACATGGTACAACAACTACAGCACTATCTGTAGCATCCAGTACACCTCCTGTTACCAAAACCTCTGATAGAGCCCATGAGTTACAGCTTCAGACTTCATTACACTAATCAAACAGTAAAACCTTCACAAACATCCAGCCCTACTCAGAATAAACTAAATGGGTAGATTAAACACCCTTGATCTCACTCTCATCTTTTTTCTGAGAGACAGTAATTACTACAGCATTTACAGTGTCTGTTTTGTCCTAAACACTTCTACGTGGTACAATGCAGTTTAGGTAGTTAATGTGCCGCACTTGTAAAAATGTCTGAAATTGCAGGGTATATTTAGTGTAGAAATGGTAAGATGTAAGATCATATATCATATTAATCCTATGTTACAACCTCTCTACTCTCCTACAGATTTAAGGACCCGAGTTACCCAGCAAAGTCCAACAAATCCTCCAGAAAGTGAGTCACTGTAACAGTTGTTAATATCACATTTGTGAATATGGAGAACATGCAATGATTTAATGGCTGCAGCTCCAGCATGGACTGATTAACCCCTTAATACTTAAAAGTGACCACAGGGACTTCTGGTGGGGCTATTCTTTGGTAATAGACGTAATATAACACTTTTGGCATGCTGGTGGTCCATGGGCTGTAAGGGGTTAAGAAGGACATACGCAGCCTTTTCAAAATTCATTTCTTGTTTCTCTTGTTGATATCTTACAGATATTTTTACACATTTTAAAATCTATTTTCAGCAGCTGTACCTGTAATTTCCACACTACGCACTGAGCCCACAACACCTTCACTCACTGGTGAGGTTCTGACATTAAGTATTTGATGCTCTCTCAATATTATGTTGTGTAGTGTAGCCCCAGCTTTAATAAAAAAAGGCTACATACTAAGAGTCACACACTAACAGAGTCACACACTAACAGAGTCACACACTAACAGAGGTCCAGGATATTTACACTCGAATGATGAGCTCTGTTGTGTTCTTACAGTTGTAAAAAACTAACCATTATCATGCTGCTCACAGATTAAAGACTGAATCACTAAATCATCTTTGCTAAACCATTAAGACCATAACAAGCTATTCAAATGCATGTATAATTCCCAGATTCAACAGAGACAGAAGTGTGTTCTACATCAGAAAAGAAAGCCACAACAGGTAAATAACAAACTAACTAGTGGACTGTACAGTACACAGTACAGCACAGATGAATTCATACTGTCATGTTTGGCTTTAATTAATTATTAATTAATTATCTTTTTCAAATAATGGTATCATGCAATATTAGACAGTATTTATACCTGTTATGACCTTCATTCTCTGCTACAACTGTAAAAACAGATGTTAACCAAGAATTCACCAGAATTCAGTAGATCCTTCAAAAAGCAAGTCATCTTACATCATGTTAATATCACAATCAATTACAATTGATTTCAAATGTATTTGTATAAATATGTCATACACACATATGCTGTGTATCATCCAGTCAGCTGAACTTGTGAAATTTAATGAGAATAGTTTTAAGCTGCCTGAATGAAAACTGAAGCCACATGTTTTAATCTGTTTACTATTGTTCATTATTTCTAATTTGAGAATTAAGTCTGAAAATGAATTTCTGAATGGGTTCATATGCACCTTGTTTCAGTAAATAGCAGGCAAAGACCAATGTCACGGGTGATGTAGTAAAGTTCCTGCCGCAATGTTATTTTATACGCTATACATTATATTATATATTATTAAGTTATTACATAACTTAATGTTGGTAGACTGAGAAGTGAGCTGTGATTATTTACTGAACTCTGACTCGTCTATCTGCTCTCCAATGAGGGACAAATACAATTTATTAGGTCAGTTATGCATAAGCTCAACTGTGCATTAACTTCTACATATATTTCACCTGCAGAGTCTGCAGTGACACACCATTACAGAATGTATTTATTTACTGAACTTTGTGTCTTTTTTGTTAGTGTTGCTTCCTGCACCAGTACAGTCCTCTACAACAGTAGAGAAATCTACTGCAGGTTAGATCATTTCTTCAGTTAACACAGTTCAGTACTATCCTCTTATGCTCTTCCTGAAATAATGTGTATTTCTCTCTGCAGCTCCTCCACTGTTCTCCACACACATGGTGCTCATTAAAGGCCCAACAACTACAGCACTATCTGTAGCATCCAGTACACCTCCTGTTACCAAAACCTCTGATAGAGCCCATGAGTTACAGCTTCAGACTTCATTACACTAATCAAACAGTAAAACCTTCACAAACATCCAGCCCTACTCAGAATAAACTAAATGGGTAGATTAAACATTCTTGATCTCACTCTCATCTTTTTTCTGAGAGACAGTAATTACTACAGCATTTACAGTGTCTGTTTTGTCCTAAACACTTCTACATGGTACAATGCAGTTTAGGTAGTTAATGTGCCGCACTTGTACAAATGTCTGAAATTGCAGGGTATATTTAGTGTAGAAATGGTAAGATGTAAGATCATATATCATATTAATCCTATGTTACAACCTCTCTACTCTCCTACAGATTTAAGGACCCGAGTTCCCCAGCAGAGTCCAACAAATCCTCCAGAAAGTGAGTCACTGTAACAGTTGTTAATATCACATTTGTGAATATGGAGAACATGCAATGATTTAATGGCTGCAGCTCCAGCATGGACTGATTAACCCCTTAATACTCCAAGTGACCACAGGGACTTTTGGTGGGGCTATTCTTTAGTAATAGACGTAATATAACACTTTTGGCATGCTGGTGGTCCATGGGCTGTAAGGGGTTAAGAAGGACATACGCAGCCTTTTCAAAATTCATTTCTTGTTTCTCTTGTTGATATCTTACAGATATTTTTACACATTTTAAAATCTATTTTCAGCAGCCGTACCTGTAATTTCCACACTACGCACTGAGCCCACAACACCTTCACTCACTGGTGAGGTTCTGACATTAAGTATGAGATGCTCTCTCAATATTATGTTGTGTAGTATAGCCCCAGCTTTAATAAAAAAGGCTACATACTAAGAGTCACACACTAACAGAGTCACACACTAACAGAGGTCCAGGATATTTACACTCGAATGATGAGCTCTGTTGTGTTCTTACAGTTGTAAAAAACTAACCATTATCATGCTGCTCACAGATTAAAGACTGAATTACTAAATCATCTTTGCTAAACCATTAAGACCATAACAAGCTATTCAAATGCATGTATAATTCCCAGATTCAACAGAGACAGAAGTGTGTTCTACATCAGAAAAGAAAGCCACAACAGGTAAATAACAAACTAACTAGTGGACTGTACAGTACACAGTACAGCACAGATGAATTCATACTGTCATGTTTGGCTTTAATTAATTATTAATTAATTATCTTTTTCAAATAATGGTATCATGCAATATTAGACAGTATTTATACCTGTTATGACCTTCATTCTCTGCTACAACTGTAAAAACAGATGTTAACCAAGAATTCACCAGAATTCAGTAGATCCTTCAAAAAGCAAGTCATCTTACATCATGTTAATATCACAATCAATTACAATTGAATTCAAATGTATTTGTATAAATATGTCATACACACATATATATGCTGTGTATCATCCAGTCAGCTGAACTAGTGAAATTTAATGAGAATAGTTTTAAGCTGCCTGAATGAAAACTGAAGCCACATGTTTTAATCTGTTTACTATTGTTCATTATTTCTAACTCGAGAATTAAGTCTGAAAATGAATTTCTGAATGGGTTCATATGCACCTTGTTTCAGTAAATAGCAGGCAAAGACCAATGTCATGGGTGATGTAGTAAAGTTCCTGCCGCAATGTTATTTTATACATTATACATTATATTATATATTATTAAGTTATTACATAACTTGATGTTGGTAGACTGACCGTGCCCTAACTCTTCCTCCTCAGCCCTATGTATACTTTTCTCACTAATTCCAACTTCATGTCAAAAAACATCGCACCCACCACTTCCCTTCTGCTTCTCATTCACCCCTCTATCCAGCTCCATGGGTATGGTCCATACTCACGATGTGTTTCATTGCCTATGTGTTTCATTGTAGCCTACATTACCTTTAGCCACCTAGGCTACATAAAAACTGCCCCAAATCCATTTTCCAGGCCTAAAAAGTAGCTTAGCATAGGCCTGCTAGTTAAACAAGTAATAGCCTAATAACAAAATGCTGCCCGCTGAATCAATTATCCTAAGCTGTTTGTGAAAATGCACATTTGTGAAGTAATGATGTAAAATATATGCATTCAAACATTCCCATTTTTATGCTTACTGTTGCTGTTATCATTCAGGAACATTTGTCAGACAACAGCTTGTCATAGCACTGGCAGTCACTGCTACCAGTGCATTCTTGGGTGGAGTGATGATCATCGTTCTCTGCAGGTTTATAAGTAAGTTCAACAGCTACTGCACATCAGTTTCTACAGTGAAGAAAAACAGATCTTATCATATTGTGTGGAAATAATTGCACAATACTTAGCTGAGAGCTCAGAAATGCTGAAATGTGTTTCATTGCAGGAAAACAGAGGAGGAAAAGGTTAGCAACATTCAGTTAAATTATCAATATTATAATAGTCATCAAAATGCCATAATATTAATGCATGCCATTGTTTACATCTATAATCTTGTCACTGGGGGTTTCAGAATATATTTATTTATTTATTTATTTATTTATGTATTTATTCTTACAGATTTACAATCAACTCAAAATCAAGGGGAGATCAGGGTATGTTTGACAAGTGGAGGCTTTCTACCAAATTAAGTATAAAAATACTAGAACTATGCGTACTTCCATTGAATTCAGCTGATTTTATTTGTTTTTCATAAGGCATGATGGCCATGCTCAGTACTGAGGAAGTAAGTAATAAAACTTACAGTACAGTTCTGGGCCACAAGTTCAATAAAATAAATATTTAAAAAAAACTCTAAAATCTTTTCTCATAAGTCTGGCACAGGAGCTTCCGGGACCTATTCGGTGATGTCGTCAATGCCCACATCTTTCCAGCCATCAGGTAACTGATTCTGTACAATAGGCTAGGTCCATAAATACAGTAACTGATTATAATTTTAGAAGAGTTTCAAGTAAAACTAAGAAATCACTCATTTTGGGGTGGATATTATTTTCAGGAGTGACAAGGAAGGGTTCATGACTAACACAACTAATAAGAGCCAACATTTAGTAAAGGTTTTTAAACAACTCAAGATGAACTGAAAACACCATAACAGCTGTCTTTACAAGCTACTAATGAAGCAGTAATGTAATAATAAGATGTAAACTAATGTAATATAACTTAACTATAGATTTATTGGCATCACTGTTGTTGGCAAATCCTTCATATAACAAAATAAACATAAATATGATAGAATACCTAACAAAAACAAGTGATTTTGTTCGTTAAAATCTTTTTAAAAAATGATTGTTTGTTTCACCAAGCCTACACATGTAATATGTATATATTTATTCATTGTGTTTATATTCTGTAATATATATATATATATATATATATATATATATATATATATATATATATATATACAATGAAGTTCATCAGAAGAGCCTTATTTGTGTTAGTGGAGTTTCTTTGAAATTATAATAAATGTAGACATCTGATCCATCCATCCGTTTCTTTGCAGGAGGTACGGCGCCCACTAACAACTGCAGTGATGTAAGTTTTGTTAAATAAATATTTAGGATACTTCTCCAAGAATCTCTAAAGTAAAAATATATTTTATTATTATTTATTTATTTATTGTAGTATTTTGCTTTTCATCCAGTCTGATCCACAAGCTAAGACATACTCCGAGATCACCTCATCAGCAGCTCCACCTGAACCCTCAGGTAAGAGAATCTACAGAAATGAAATGTGTTAAACCCTTCTGAAAACACAGCTGTTATTACATGTAACATTTACTTGTCAAATCAAACAAGGGGCTAAGATATATACAATTTAGCAGCTTTCAGAACAGCATTTTCATATTCTCATAGCTGTACAAATGTAGATGTACAATTTTTTTCTATGAATTTACTATTTTTGATTTAAGAGAGGATTTGCAAGTAAACGCTCAGTACTAAGCAATATTTGTGCAGTGAAAGACTAAATCATTTTATTTTCAGGTTCCTGTAAGGCAAAAGAAATCTTTGAAAAGACTGAGGTGAGTAACATGTCTTGTTATCAGGTACTGTTAATTGTCATTTACATTTTACATTTACATATAAGGCATTTAGCAGACGCTCTTATCCAGAGCGACTTACAAAAGTGCTTTGCTGTTTACTTAAGAATAACCTCAGCTAGTTTGAAAAGGCTAAAATTCAAAGACACCTTCAAGTTAAGACACTGTCAGACATCAAGATGTGCTATCATGTCACATAAGGAACCGCAGGCTTTTCACACTCAGTGTTAGTTTGTGGTTAGATCTGCATCAAAACACAATGCAGTTTCATATTTCTGTTGCAGCTATACTGTAACAGTGTCCCCTTACTTCTAATCTAGTTGGAATAGTTTTCAATGATGCCACTTTTACTAATCCCTTTGTGTTATATTTTCAGAGTAAACTATTTGTTGTTTTATATTTAATACTTGATATAACTGAACATTTTAATTATGTGTTTTTACAATATTCTGTTTTTTATCCAGTCTGGTCCACAAGCTGAGATGTATTCCAAGATAACCTTAATAACAGATCCACCTGAACCCTTAGGTAAAAGAATCTACAGAAATCAAATATGTTCTGGAAACATTCTAGTTATAATGTTATGTAATTTATTAAAGCAAACAACATGGGCTAATGTATACACAATGTAGTCACTTTCAGAACAGCATTTTCATATTTCACATTCTCACAGCTGTGAATTAGTCACGTCTGTTCAGCAATAACTGGAGGAAGTGAGCTAATGGGTGTGTCTTTTTTGTTGAAACACATCAAAATCTTCACTGACTTATAAAATACATGTACAATACAAAATACATGCAAATAGAAATTCTTTTAAATTGCCATTGATGCCCTTTCCCCCAGCAGTGACAGTGGAAAGTTTCCTGAAAGAATAAAATTCTATTGTTTAAACTGTACAAAAAAGGCAATTAAATATTACATAAGACACAATTACTAATGAGAATGGTTTAAAATAAATTGTAATAAACTCCTGTTCCATTAACCTGTATTAAAAGAAAGGAATATTATTTCCTTCTCCTGTAAATGTATTATTTTGGATTTTAAGAAAGGTTTTGCATTAGTGAATCAGCTAGCTCTGCAGTTCTGAACAGTATTTTATTGTGTAAAATGACTAGTTTTACCAGGCTAAATAATCTCAATTGCAGGTTCCTGCGAGGCACAAGAAAACTCTAAAAAGATTGAGGTGAGCAATATGTCTTGCTATCAGCTACTGTAGTAACTTTCAGACATTAAGACGGGCTGATGAAGGACATCGAGTCATTTTAGAAACTCAACCACATACATTTTGTGGTTAGAGCTGCAAGAAGACACAAAGCTTGTTTTCCATTTGTGATGCTGCTCATACTGCACATACATCAGAAAGCCCCCAGAAAGAGTTACAAATAAGTTTAAAATGTGCCCCTTTCTTCTAATCTAGTTGGATTGATTTTCAATGACACTTTTTTGTTTCAGCTAATCCCTGATTTCTTTGTGTTCCATTTCATATTTGCAGAGCGACATTTATCACATGTATTGCACCATCCCTGACTTACATGTGACCTCCAAACAGAATGATTCATTCTACAGCCTGTTGCAGATGCAATAATACTTCCACACTATTAGAACGCCACAGTCAACAGTTATGTAATGCAAATCTTATTATATAGTTAATGCTTTGTGTAATTCATATTTAATAGATATGCCATATCTTTGCAGTGAGATTTTCTGACTTATGTTTGCATTTTGGTTATGTCTTGATCAAGACCTGATACTGTTTTATTTTACAGAAGTAACCCTTTTTTAAATGACCCAGTGATGGGAGACTTCTGCTATTGCTTTACATGGTATTTTTCCTTAATAAACAACACTTAAATAACCTTTACACAAGTTTAATATTTGGAAATTTGTTAAACAATACTTCTATATTTTTATTTATTCTACAAGGTGATAGATAAAACCTTTAACATGTAAAAACATTGAAACACTTATAAAAATACTACTTGTTAATTTGTTTGTAGTTCGGAGTATTATAACAAAACATTTAACCAAAACAGTTACACGAAAGTTTATTATTTACAATTATGGGGGAAAATGTAACTAAACACATTTGTAAAATGTAATTAATTTATTAATAAAGTTATTTTAAGGGGAGACAGACATTGTGCCTAGACATTTTAAACTGTTAGTCACACAAAGAATGTGCTACTATTGTACTTCTACTTTCAGTCTGCCCATGGCCATGAGCATACACCTTTTCACAGGCTTACATTCAGGCTCTGACGTACATCTCGTATGCTTAATGATGTGCATTTAAACTGCTGTCTAATGCTGTCTGGTGTGTTTATACCATACCAATGAGTTTCATTTCTCTGTATTTTGTTCCTCTGTTTGACCAGCCAGACCCTGCATTTGACCATAAATCCTTAATGTACTTATTGTATACCTGTCACATGACCTGTGCCAATGGAAGAAACAGTTCCTATTTTTTGGTCATGTTTCAGTAGGCTGCATATTTCGTAAAGACAGACAATACACTGAGTGTATAGCATGAAGCACTTAATTTTCTTAATTCTCTGAGGAAAATCTAATTATATCCTCCCAGATTTCGAAAGGTCAAAAAGGCCTAAACCAAGACCAACACTAAAAGAAGGAATAAATCATGACTTTTAATTAAAGGCCTAAACCAAGAGCCAAAAAACCCAACGGGATTGTTTGATGGAAAATATGCTTTTATTTACAACAAATGGCTTTCATTTTAAGGTAAAGATCTGAGCATTTAAAAGTTTTCATTAACAGTTTTTAAGCAGGCAAACTTATGAGGAAACCTCTGCTATCTTTGCAATTTATTAAACACTTGATTGACAGAATTTTGTGAAATGTTCCGAACTTTTCTGTCACTTCATGCACATATTTAGTTTGAATTAAATTATCTCTTGAAACAAAATGAGAGGCAGACAAATGAGAAAAACATGATGGTACAGAATTCTTTTTTTTTTTCTCAGTTCCTCCCGCTGTAAATACAAATAATGACTGACAGGGTTTGAATAAATCTAAAAAAGCAGTGGCTTTGCATAACCAGCTCCAACCTTCAACATGGTGTGGATTTCCTGGCTTAGTTTAATAACAATACCATCACCATATTTAACAGTCTCTTGACATTCATAAGGTCCTAAACCCTCTACGTATCAGCAGATTTGAGGTCTGAGGTCATAATGATTCTGTCAGTAAGCTGAATTTGACTTTGCTGCATTTAAGTTTTCCCCTAGCTATTGGCTAGCTTATGCCAAGCTTCTTTCCAATGGGTGTTCATGGTGGAAAGCTATGGTTCACGTCAAAGGTCACCTGCAGATGAGGAAGGTAAAGAGGGGGAACACAGTGGCCACCAACGTAGGATAAAGAATCACAGCTGATCCACACTCCATAGCATTCTCCTGCAGAGAACACACACACACACACACACACACGATTAGCATTAAAGCTAAAGTTAAACAGTTCCTTAGAAATCTGTTTTTTGGCACATTGGCAGACCAACCACCTGAATATAAACAGTATGGCTAAATATTGATTGTATACAGTCCTACATTATTCAGTAGTATTTTTCTGTTACAACAAACACATTTACAAAACATAGGGTCTACAGCAGCCCTTTTTAGGGTAAGTAGTTTTCTTGCTTTAGATGATAATACAATGAATCCTTTAATACTGATAGTAAACTAGTTATTTTTGATCATACACTATTTCCAGACACAAATTGCTTCTATAACCATAGAAGTGTTCTTCCAACTTCACAAATTGCACGTCTTTGTGCCTCTCTCAACTTGCAAGAAGCAGAAATAAAGGTTCATGCATTAACCAACTGCTGTTCTGTTCTGCCTGCTGACCCTCTTAAAAGCTGCAATACATTCCAATTTTGCAGTTTAATTACTCACACACATTTATATTTATCCAAACACATTACACCTGCTTATTTCTAGTTGCATTGGCCTCTAATAACTTTTAGTCCTATAAGTTGGAGCTTTGACAGCATCAATGAGGCTTGACCTCCCATGACCCTGTCGCTGGTTCACGGTTATCCTTCCTTAGAGCACTTTTGGTAGGTACTGACCATTGCATCCCAGGAACACGACACAAGACCTGCCTGATGTTGATGGAGATGTTCTGACCCAGTCGTCTAGGCATCACAGTTTGGTTTTTGTCAAAGTGACAGAGAATCTGTTCACTTGCTGTCTAAACAAACCAATTGAAAAAACCACACATATACACTCATGCACACAGACACAGTACCTCAGGATGGAAAGGGTGACAGGAGTCTGGACGTTTGCGGTCCTTCTGAAACTTCAGCCGTTCACACTTAAGTGACTCATTGTGTGTTTATAGGTTAAGGGTGATAAGCACACAAAGATGACACAACTGTTCTTATAAAAACTAAAGGAAAATACCTCCATTCATTTATAACCCAAATTCATAAATCATTACAACTATCCCAATTAACAAGAGTGTCAGAGCACGAAAGACAGTGTTGTGATTATTTTGAAACTGTATTTACCATTTTTAGCAACATTTCTAAAAGGATATAGATGATTTCAATTGGTTCCATAGTGACTGGAGGGGTAGAGCTACAGTCACATTTGTTCTCCACAACTACCATGAAGAGGTTACTGCTGGGTATCTGCTGAATGACAAACGTTCTAATAGAGAAAAAGATAAAGAATTGTGAGAACAATTAATGTTACAGAATGTAAAAGACAACATCCACTCAAACTAAATCAACCCAAAAATTCATTAAGTATGTATACCTATTCAAACTACTGTGAACTGTCCACGAAAAAAAAAAAATTACTTACTTAACTTAAACTAAACTTAATGTATTCACACTATAAATATACATTATTGATTTTAATGTGATATTACTACTATTATATGACTGAAGTAACAAGGTAATAAAAAAATAGTGAATTCAAGACTAGAAGACTTGGAGAATTTTAAAACAATATATAAACAATCCACAATGAATACTTAACAATAGTAAAAGTTCAGATCAGGTATGGTTTCCAGGCTCTGTGAATTCAGGCCTCTTGTCAGCAGTGGCACACTTTCAGTTACAGTCCTCAATGTTTGTACCAAAGCTTAATAAAGCCAGCTAACCACAGGTTATGCTTCCTCTGTAGTGTATCTGTGTCCTGTATCAGCAACACAGTATGATGTGGCACGTTTTGTCTAGTCTAGTAGTCTCAGCTCCAGTTTACCTTTTTTCATTCGTTTAATTCAGCTTGTTTACTGTTATGGTAAACAAGTAATACAGATGTTCTACTCTTCCCCCTGGTTAAGAGTTTAGATACCTCACGGTTGCTGAAGACATGGCTGCTAACACACAAACTAATGCACACACACACCCACACACCTCATGCAGCCTTCACAGTCAATGCTGCCGGCTGTCTCTTTGATTGTGCGCTCTGAGACGAAGGCTGGGTACTCTGTGTCACACGGAACCATCATGGTCCTTCGTTGAGCTCTCTCAGCTGAAACAGACACATACAAAGATCCAGCAAATCTACCAAAATGTTTTCAGGCACATACATTCATTATTTTACTCACCTTTTGCAGTGGAGTCCACATTCCACCAGCTGTACAAGTTAAACTCCAACAGAAATCTGTGATGAGCAAAACATATCTTAAAACCTGATCCTGGATGATACTATTATAAACTATATAGATATTATAGATAAAGACCAAAATAAGAAGTTAAATATGCAGCAAGGGAGCACAATCTAGTATTGCTCACATGATGAGTTCACCGAGAAGCCATTTCACAGCAGCAAAAGGCTGAAAGAAAGACAAAAATACCAACCAATACTTCAATTACAGGTCTGGACCCAATGATAAAGATTACGCACATATTCTGTGAATTTATAGCAGAAAACGCTAAGTACTTTACTAAGTTACTAAGTTCTTTGAATTGTCGTGGTGGTGACCGGAACCAGATGCCTTACACTCGCAAAGGCCATTTTTTATGCTGGTGAAACAGTTACAGAACAGTAAGGGGACAGTAAACCAATAAAATGGTCTACAATACAATTTCACATAACAACTGTTACTTTACTATTATCGTTTACATCTCAATTGAACATGAAGAATCAGTGGCCATTTGGGGGGGGGTTACACTGTTCTCCAGTAGTGCTGTGTAACTGTATTATGTTTAAGTAATTCCACAATTATACACATATCCAGTACTGTATTTAGATTATGTGATTCTGTAATTGACTCACGTCCAATAGAGTGTGGGCACTGTCACTGCTACCTGCATACTCTTTACATAGAGCCTGGTAATCATACAGCGTGATCCTGCCAGAGACAAAGATACACACACATTGTGCATGAAGTAGCTGTGTTTGTGCATGTGTGCTATAATGCTAGCTGGATTACTACATTATTCAAATGAGTTTAGTACAGTGTGTTTATACTTGACTCTAGGCCACTTATGAGTAAGTGTTCATGTGTATTTAGGAAATTGTTATTGGGAGTGTAATATTTTTATATGAGCCAATTGTTACATGTATACTTAATATATACTTGTGTGCGTGTGTGTGTGTTTCTGTTTGTGTGTGCTTGAACTTGGCCCTTCACCTTTTAAAGGAGCCCATTAGAAGCAGTTTGTTCATGACTGCCCCCTCCACTGCCCCAAAAAAGAAACCGGTCTGAGGTATAAAAGCAGAAGAGAGGCTTATAATACCCTGCAATATAAACTCACCCACCAACTGCACCGTGCAAACCACAAGCTAAAGTTATTATGCACATTTCATTTTTGGGTCTGAGGTTTCTGACACTGTTTCACATAATGTTAAATAGAAATGGACCAAAGTTGATTGCATATCTAAAACTGCAGTTGCAACAACCATGAAGCCTGAACTTTATCTGTCAACTTCATTGGTCAGCATTTCTTTTAACTAGGGTGGGGCGATATAGCAAAAGTACTACATTATGATATTTAAAGACAATACACAATATATTCAGATACTTCTGAATACAGTAAATTTTATTCAATTTGATGTTATTAATTTAACATTTGCGGCACTTAATCAAATCAGTCTAGTTATACTGTTTGTAAAGAAACATGCAGTTGATCAGTGCTCTTTAAGCACTAACAATATTTTCAACATGCTTAGAAAAGCATATTGTGTATCACAATAACAAAATGCATCATGATACAACAAAAACATGTTATATTATCCAGACCTACTTTTAAGAGAATTGCCTCTTTTACAAACTCTTAAGAAGACTGACCTGAGAGTAATCTTCAGAGACCAGAATAAAGCCATTGTTGTCTATTAGGTAACACTTAATGTCCTGACAAGAGAAAAGAAAGAAAAAGAAAGTATATATTCAATAAAATCACTACTATCACAAAAACATTTCTAGACTAAGAGGCTGACAAGTGTGCTTAATTAGTAGCTTTCTTTGTTTTTAGAGAGAGAGAGAAAGAGAGAGAAAGAGACGAGACATTACCTCATTATCACAGCTTATGGTGCATTTCCCATCCAATGCATTGCACTGTGTAATGCAGAGAGAAGATTTTTAGTCTAGTTTATCTGTTAATGAAACATTCTTCCCTATTCATAGACTGAATACCAACTGTATATCATTAACTGCCATGAATACAATGTCATGTATAATAAACATACAAGTACATCTTTTACTAAAGTTTATGTCACTTTAAACTTTCTGTAAGCAAACACTTACAAGACCAAAAATAGCTGCACTGCAAATGAATAAATTTGCCTTTTTGGCAGCACTCACCTGTCGGCTAGCGGTCCAAAATTTTCTTTGAAAGAAGTCCAATTTCATCTGAATCCCAACAGCTGCAGGAAATGTGATGAAACAAATAAATAAGCTTTATAAAATTTAATGACAGTATGGGGACAGTATGTCTTTGTTTACACCTTGCATTAACATCAGTTTCATCCCAGATAATATCTGGGTATACTTTAGCTGGATTCTGTTTTACAATTTACAATTCCATTTACAATTTTACTGTCCTGCATAAAAATTCCCACTTTACTCATGGTAATCGACGTTCCTTGCGGTTTCACATATGCTAATACCATCGTAATATACTCTGTCAAACCTCCTTAAAAACATTTAAGGAATCGTCAGCATTGGTGGAGGAGAAGCTTTCTGATGTGGTCAATGCTTTAGGGACTTTTTGAAAACCAGCAGTAATAAACTGTGTCTGCTTTCAGTAATACACAATAACATTAATTCATGTACATTAATTCATGTAATTCTTTTTAAACAATATGTGGACACAAAGTGTGTACTTTCACCTCTAGAACAACAACACACCTGCCATAGAGGTAAAAAGGAGTGTTGCGGTAACACCACTGAACAACTCATAAACAACTGTGTCGAGTAACTGAGACGGATTCCACACGCAGTGGAACTGTAAATGGTTCAAACATTATAACAGCTCCATCAGTAAAGTGTTGTTTCAGTCGCAAGTGAACGTTCTCTATAATACTTCCAGCTATGGTCGATCATCTCTAAATAAATCACTGAGCACACACTCACACACACAAAGCAAAAGTGTCTGAAACAGTAATACCTACTCATGTAAACTTTATCATCAGATGCACTTTCGCTTGACTAACTGTACACATGTACACTTGTGTTACATGTGGTCAAGATGTCAAGATCACCTTGAAATGTAGTTTGCATCCTGGGCGTGTTTAAATCAGAGCAAGCCCTGATCACCAAAATCACAGGTCAATGCAAACAGCGTAAACAGCCTCTATTCCTCATCGTCTGTAAAGGTAAACTTCTAAAGTAAAATGCTGCACTGACCTGCCACTATAGGGGATTTTCTGTCATCCAGAAGCTGGATAGCAGTACTGGCCAACACCACACTTTTGTTCTCTCCTGCTGAAATACACATACATTCACACACCACTTCAGTGTCATTCCAGCCACTAGATGGTGTCAAATCCACAGCTATGAAAACAGCAAGAGCTGCACACAGCCTTATAGAAAGTATTACATATTTTTTGTGTTTAGTGTCATTTCAACCATTAAAGACAGTAACATGTCATAATTAGTCTTGTCACTTTTACATTTCATTTACATTAAACAATATTACTGAGTTTTTTATTCTAGAATATATGTTTTAAAGTCATGTCTACAGGATGTGTGTCCTACCTGAACTAAAAGGAATGGAGTATACAAAAGTGCCAGGAACCTGCTCAGCTGCTCTTTTATACCACAGTGGAAAGTGATCAGCATTAAAAACCCCCTCATTATCCTCAGCTGTCAGCAGGTCCCTCAAATACACACAAAAACACACACATGGCATTTTAATATTATATTACATATTCTATATCTCTACTTTATATGCCGTATTTTTTTTCATATTTTATGATAATGCAACTTATCTCTGGTGATCATACACCATGCATTCATTAGACAATGCAATAACATCAGGCTGGTGACTGTCCGGTGATACTCACTCATTGGTCAGCTGCTCCGTGGCCACAAACAGGTTGGTTCTTGAGAGGCCAGTGCGCGTTCCAAGGAAAGCAATCTCTACCCCTTTATCTGGGTTTCTGCACATTGGAAAAATAACAAAACATGTAACAAACATGTCACTCAACTTCAGGCTTTTAATTTTAGTGTATTTAATCTTTTAATCTTTTAATTTCAGTTTAGTAAAAAAAAGACCACACTTACTCAGACTTGTTAAGAGCCAGTCCAGTCCAGTAGGCCTCAAGTGGTGCGGTCACCACCGCATCAAACAGAACCTGCTGTATAAGCTCCCTGTCACCTACAGCAAGTCACAGGGGACACTTACACACTCCCAGCACACCCAGCTACATCAGCTCATAATGAGGACAATGTTCAGATCACTGAGGCAATTATTGGCAACAAGAAAAAAACTGGAAACGCTGCAGCATTATTCAGACAAAGAAAGTGCCCAAGAACATACAGTGAACCCAACAATACCATATATAACAATACTGTTCTTTAAATATGTGCACACATATTCATACCCCCAGTACTGCTACACTTTTTATTCATGAGGTGTGACATAGAATATAAATAGGAAATGTAATGAATTGTGTATTTTAAAACAACTGTTCTAAGGGAAAGAAACTCCATGGTTCTCCAGAGGAAGGGGCATTAACCCTTTGGATCAAGACCAGAAAAAAAAAGTTTTCTCAGTCTGAATTCTGAAGTTGTGACACAATGAGGAAATAAAACATTAATCAGTATGATAGACATTTTATGAATTAAGAAAAGACATTCAACACCCAATCCCCGTCTAAAAATATTTATCGTTTTTAATTCGGTCACAAAGCTGAATGCAATTTTGAATCATTCCTTCTTGCATTATTTATAACAATAATCTATATTACACTTACAAAATCAACAAGGATTTAAAACATTCTACAGTTTTTGTGCACGCATATTCATACCCTATACCAATTTCCCCAGTACTGCTACACTTTTTTATTTATGAGGTGTCACGTAGAATATAAATAGAAAAATACTAAATGTAATGAATGGAGTTTATGAGAGGTATTCTGACAGTTACTCACATTTGAGGTGAGGTTTGCGTCCAGTCAGAAAGAGCTTGATGGCCTGAATCTGCGTAAGGTAACGATGTTCGTGATGCTCATCTGTGTTGCAGTAGGTCCTGCGGGTTCAAAACATTGACATTCATTTATTATCTACTAGAGTGGTGTCACAGACATAATGACATAGATCCCCAGAATTATTAGAAACAAATTAAATAACCAATTGTACAACAAAGAATGAGTTGTCTAGCAATGCAGATAACTCCAATATTCACACATCTGCAACTGACCTATGGTACCTATAACTGGATTTATTAATGTTTACAAGTACATTACCATTCATGTGCTAGAGCCACATCTGGCTGCTCAAGATCACGGAGACCTGAAAAGCAAAATAAACTATGAACAATGTTGGAAATCTAAAAGGTCATTTCTGTGGAATTTAGTTTGTTGATTTCACAGACTACGCAAACTCAGGTAAAATCGAAAAGAATCTTTTTGACACCCACATCTATTTTAAATGAGGCCAGTCTTAAAACATTGCTCATCATTTGTACTTCTTCATAATGCATCATAATGGTGCATAGTGCTTTTTAACCTTTTTCACCCACCATCAGGAATGAACACAGAAATTTGAAAAAGCGTACATTAAATCAACTTTAACGTTCACAATACATGGCTTTCTTTCTTTTCAATGTAATGTCATCGTGGCCCATTAAAAAAATTCAATGGGGAAGAAGGAAAATTCTCCCTCAGAACTTTCTGCTCACAGTGGACCACAGCCCACTTCCCAAAAAGTGAGTGAATAAGTGATGGACTAAATACGCAGGTATGAAAGTGGTAAAATGGCCGATGTCTTTGCTGAATTAAACAAGACCTGCCCATTGCCCCAGAGGAGTCCAACCGCTCCCAAGCAGTGTGTGTGACGAGCTGTGTGACGTTGAGATTGCAGAACTCAACATGGTTATCATATCCAGTTTAAAAGACCACAAACATAACTTAACATAAATAAATAAACATAAACAAACAAAAGACTTCAGGCTCTATTATCACAAACAATATGGGGACAGCTGACCACTGAGAAGTAAGAGCTACAGCAGTAGCATGAGAGAAATAAAGGGGAGAGACTCACCAGATTCCAAAGAAACATTTCCTTTAAAAAAGTATTTTCCATGGCCTCGAGACAAAGCCACTCCAACACTAAACACACAAACAAACACAAAACACACACACACTCTTTACAGTAACTACTGCAAGTTTATATAAATAAATAAAATTACTTATTTATGTATGAGTTCATACAGTGTATTATTTTCATGTATGCTGACAAAACACAAAGTTTATGTACCTAAACGGAGTTCCTTTGATGTCGGTAAAGTAGTAGTCATTGTGCATTGACAGAACACGTTTCTATACAGGGAAAAGAAAAAGTTATGTGTGAATAAAGAAATCTGAAAAAAGTTTAATGTTTTTATCTTTATGTTTTTAATACATAATTAACCTAACCCCTTTGTCGACAGTCCGTTTCACCTCCATGGAGAAAGTGCCAGTTTTCCTGTTTACCATGGCGGTCCTCAGCTGAAGGGGGGGGACATGGCAATGCAACACTGCTGAAATAACTAAAACCTGTTTCTGAAATGTATTACATCAAGAGATTTAAAATTCCATAACAATCAATTATTCATCTTAATTAAGATTAAAATGGGGGCAATAAAAGCAGCAATTGAGAGCCACTGTAATATATTTATGAAAAAAAAAATCAAATAATTATAGTATTATAAATGAAATTATGAAATAATATGAAATAATACAGCAGTTTAAGGGTTTAACAGGACAAAAGAACAAAAATGTGCAATAATTATGAATAATAATTAATAATAATAAATGATTAAACTAATAAAATGTTTTAAACTAATATCTATACAAAAGGTTGGAAAAGTATTCAAATTCAAAGTCTTATTTTCTATCAGCTACATTTTAAACAGCACATAAATTCATGACATGTGTCTGCCAGCCAAAACACCAGTTTACGAGAAACAAAAGTGTTCATACAAAATCATCAGTGTCCTCCCACTCCACCTCTGACAGGTCCACACTGCTGTAATGAGCCTTACGCCTCTTCTGACCCTCCTGGTACTACACACACACATGCACACCATACACAAAAACACACATGCACACACAAGAACAGTTTAACCGAGAGCAGAGTAATAAATCTGGGGACACACAAGTCACAGGATGTCCACAAGACAGAAACAGGATGTGGGTAGTTTAGGGGCAGGTAGTTTTTCTCCTGCAGGAGTTTTAAACCAATCATACACTCCACATCTCATACAATCATGTGGGTGATTTCACTAAGTTTCCAATAAATTAGACAGATTGTCTAAAATTAGACAGCTTGTCTATAAATTTGTGGTTATGCCTAGGGCTGGGCAATATGGTCAAATTACTATATCACAATATTTAAAGACATTTTACACGATACACAATATTTATCACGATTCATGTAATCACAGACTAAATACATCAGTACAGACAGAATAACTCTTCTGCACTGAACAAAGTGATTTTTATTCAACATCTGCTGCTCTTCATCTAATTAAATCAGTCTAATTACACTGTTTGTAATAAAACCTGCAGATGATATGTTTACTAAGCACTAACATAAAAATATTAAAAAATATATATATATTGTGTATCACGATAAGAAAACGTATTATGATACGATAAAATATTGTCATATTTCCCAGCTCTAGTTAAGCCCTAAGCAGCCTTAGAACACACTGTTGTCCATCATTGCTTTGGTGCTATAAAAAAGCCTCATTTTATATTTATTTAAACTCTTACACTTTAGTCTTTGGTGAAATAAATATACAGAAATGTTGGTGGACACTTCAAATCTACACAAATGAGAAGATAGAGAATGCAATGATGGGCTTTACAGAAAAACAGAAATACTTCTGTAAATCTTTAAAAAAAACTTTTGAATGATTCTAAGAGTGTTGGTTTAATATACAGATACTGTAAATGATATGAAGTAGAGTGTAGGGTTGTCTCAAAAGCCCGGAGAAGCTCCAGGTGAAGGACCACCTACCCCCAATGTCCCTGAATTACACTCGTGTCAGTGAAACTATACAATAATGTTACTAAATGTCTCTTTTGTCCATTTCAGAAACAGTTGTAAAATGTAATATTACACTAGTAAAGTTCTGGAGTAGACAGCTGTATTTAGTTCACCTAGGCTGTGAGTACTAGGGCTGCACAATACAGAGAAAATAATATACAATAATAACAGTGCTAAAATAGTGCAAAATGCTGTTTAATCAATTATAAAATAAAAAAATGTGTTTTAATTTGCTCCATAAAGGTAGATAAAAATGTATGACTTTTTCACATAAGATAACTTTACTGTCTGTTAGCATCCAACCAGAAGTGCAAAGTAGAGAAAATGCAAGATTTCAGGAGAGAATAATAAATGTGCGGTATATGTGAGCAGATGGTCAACACTGAGTTTGTGTTAAACACAAAGAGGGAAGTCATTTTGTCACTGTGCACTGGAATACACTGATTTTACATTATTTAAATGTGGTAGTGACTGATTCTAAATAAATAAAATGTAACACATTTTGCTAATTTGCCAACATCTGACATGTTTGAATTACATAAAATTACATATATTTTTTCAACCTCAAAATGAATGGGAATGCTTTCTTTTATTCTAAAGCTTATGATCAGTCCCACAACTTGTTTGCTCCTTTCAACAGGCTAAAGAAGTTCCTTGAGCTACTGATTGATTTCATAGCCAATATGATGACAATCCGACTAAATATATAATCACTGACATGCGAAAACCTTGTGAATCTCCAACACTTCATATGTTCAGGACTTATGGGTCAAAACGCCCTTAGAAATTCAGTGATCGGTCAGGATGCTCATATTACACCAAAGAATGATGCAATATGGCTTATTACCATATTGCATCATTCTGAAAATCAGTATTAAGTCCAATGTCACAATAATGATATATTGTGCAGCCCTAGTGTGTATCAACAACCCTTACTGTATTAACCCAGTACACCCACTGACCAGCCCAACACTGTTCAGCAACACAAAGTTAGTGTGGTCAGTACACACAGTCTAGATCTGCTAACACACAAAAACACATTCACACACACACAGTCTGCATGATCAAGTGTAGGCTGGTGTGGTTTGCACAACGTTTATACGAACACACACTGATACACATATCAGCACGTACTGTAGCCACTCTACCACGGTTACAGGCGCACACACACATACACACACCCACATACAGTCGCACACAGTGACTGAACGTTAGGAGAGGAGGGTCTCTGTGTTACCTCGGCTTTTAGCCCAGACCTGGCAGGCACCTGAAGGAGCTTTTACTCCTGCATGCAATACATCAAAGGAAAAGGGTTCGCATTACAAACTACAACTCCCAGCATGCACCTCCGCCTCCACCTCCGCCTCCGCCCAGCACTCACTCACACACTCTTACACACACTGTAAGCAGAATTAGCCTACCTGAAATTGGAGAGGTTTTTTTTAAGTAAGTATATAACAGTACTGTACAGCAGTTAATTTAAGACAAATTTGTTGACTTTTCTAAACAGCAAAACCACCACTGTTGAATGACCTCCTACAGACTTAAACTCTTTCTTAAAAGTCCATATTCTACATCTTTCTTGTGTTTTATTTATTTTACCCTTTAGTCTACTTTAAGACTGGAATACATATGCACATAAGTACTTCTCTGACTGGCTTGTTCAAAAACATAGGCTGGACACCTCTTGAATTGAACTGCATCAAATCAGTGTTCTCAAAGTTATACTGATATAAGCTGAACAGTCATATATAAATGTTTCTACGTGTGGCCATTATAAAAAATCCACAACTTGACGTTCAGAGCTGTAGGTCAGAATCCTGGTGATTTTGCTTTGGACTGTAGCGACCAAGTAATAAGCTGTTTATTCCACAGGAAATAACACAGTGCACTGTCACTCTATGTGGTCTCAGGCTAAGCATTTGTAAGTAATATTCCTTACCAGTGGCCGGAGGTCTGGATGCATTAGGATGTAGCCATTATTGGTGATGGCAAATGCGTAACCGTGTATTCCCAGCTGGGGAAAGGAATATATAGCTTTAACAGTTTTCTGCAAACAAGTATCAGTTCTCTCTGTATAACACACTGAAAGTGTTTGAGTGTTGTTAGTTAAAAATATAATGAAATCTCTGTATATATTTTTTAACAAATAATTTTTAATCCATACTTATGACAACGGATTGACCGTTCATATATAAAGCAATTATAATTGTTTAACTGATTGCTTTTAGCATCTGTAGTCTGTGTATGTGCTGACTGTGAACACTACCTTGTGTTTTGGGACAGTTTTCATGAGTTCCTGAATAGGAATATCTGTACCCACCACTCCCAGAAGAATGCCCTGGTTTTTCTGAGGAGGGAGAGAAAGAGAAAGAGAGAGATTAGTTATTAAAATCTTTACCTTTGATCTTACATACACATATACAAACACAAACAGACACACACATACACAAAAACAGTGCTCACCGTCTCATTCTTGGTGCTGAACACAGGCATGGCTACTGTGGTCATTGGGTTTGGACCTCGTTTTGCTCTAAGCTACAGGAAGAATGGGAGAAAGTGAGCAGGAGACAGAGAGTGAGAGGTGAGGAAAGCATGGGGAAGAAAGATGTAAGATATAGATCACACTAGCAGTCATAACAAATTGCTCAAATGCATTTTTTTGTAATGATCATTGAAAACACCTACAACTCAGCGTATTTTCCTTTTATTTACTTCCAATATATATATATATTCATATTTATGAACCGATTTATTCGTATTATTATCAATATTCTAGCTAACATTTATTTTTAGCTTCTTTTGCCATTTTTTAGATGTTTTTTACTAAATGTATCTTATCTTACTGTAATGTTCTTCTCTCTCTCTCTCTCTCTCTCTCACTCCCTCCCTCTCTTTTGGCATTTCTGTTATTCGGAGATTAAACTGAATACTGAATATAGGTGCATAATCAGTCTCAATAATAGTAGTATTAGTGGTAGTAGTAGTAGCAGCAGCATAATGTTGTTAAGACTGACTGCAGCAATTTCCAGCATTTAGTTTAGGTTGTGAAGAACAGTCAATTTCAAAACAGAATTCTTCTTCTTAAAATAATAATAATAATACCCTTTAACTACTGCACTTCATATCTTAAAAGATCTAATGCTTCACACAGAAAAAAACAAGGAACATCAGACAATAGAAGAAAAGACAGACAGAATGATTAAAATCAATTTCCCTGAGACTTTCTGGGAAAAAAAAGAAATCAGGACACTTCTGTCATAGTCTTTCTTTCTTCACTGGGGCAGGAGTCACTTTACTTTGTAGAAGCTAAGTGATATTGAATTAGCCTACAGAAACCCCCAGAGTGCATTCTGGGAAACGACCTTGTGCTCTCTCTTACCTCTCCTTCTCTTTCACCCCTCCTTCATCCCCTTCTCCCTCCCTCTCTTTCTCTGGCCCCTCTGCTCTGGTGTCAGTTTTATTACAGCTTTAGGAGATAAAGGGCAATGATCCACAAAGTGATGAATGGTGTGTCTCACTGGCCGAGATACAACGACATGCACTCTGGAGGACAACGCTCAACCGCCACACGTCTTGTGTGTGGGTGTGTGTGTGTGTGTGTGTGTGTGTGTGTGTGTCTGCATGCATGTGATAGAGCATATATGAATGATTACAAGTGTTAGACACTCAGGTGCACATGTGTGATAGTGCTGGTATAAAAGTGCATGGGGGTTGGTTATATGTGAGTGTGAAATTATGAGTTTTATCACAAGACAGGACAGCTTTTGTTTCACTCCACACACTCAGCAGACTTAAGCCTCCCTCTCTCTCTCACTCTCGCACTTCACTCTGCCTCTGTTTTCTGAAAGAGTCTGTTATATGGTTAAAATAACAAAAAAGACTGTAAAGATGATATTGTTTATTGATATTTAATGTATAATGTAATGTACTTCGGATGTTCACTGTTATTAGAAATTTATATTAGATATCTTTTATTAAGACTTTCACAAGGGGTTTTGTATTACACTTTTATACAGGTGTTTGTTTTAATAGAATGCCATCCTGGATATTCTTTTTATTAGAAATAAAGAACTTGGGTATTAATTTTATTAAAACCTCTACTTGGTTTTAACTGATACTTGGCATCAGTTCTATTAAGACATTAAACTGGGTTATTAAAATTTCATACTGGTTTTATTAGAACATCATCCTATTCTTTTTTATTCGAAATAAAGAACTCCATACCAGGCATTAATTTAATTATAACCACACCAATTAAATTAATTGTATTAAAAATCAGTCTGCATATTAATTTTAATAAAATCTCTTTGTTGATGTTTTGTCAGTCATTTTAAAATTATCTACAGCTCTGCTCATCATTTTGGACAGTTACAAAATTTTTTAAACATCTTATCACTAATAATTACGGAAACCAGTAAATTTGTAGAGACCTAGCATTGTATTAAATTTAGACTTCTTTCTATTTAGACACTTCTCTGTTTTATATTATTAAAATCAGAGATTCCCTATGTTTTGTAAATGGTAGGGGAGATACATTTATATGTACAGTCAGTACAGTCTTTTGCAGAGAATAAAGAATAAAGCCTGAAATGCAAGATAAGCTTTACCTTATGAGCCTGAGCAAGCTACGGAGAGTAAAGAGCAAAATGTCATTTTATAGTTACGTGTCATTGTGTTAACAGTAAACAAGCATTTTTTTTACGTTGTTTTTTTTTTCTTCTTTCATCTACACCGCAGCAGTGTCGTGCTGGGTGTCAGATGGAGGGGAGTGAACATGGGAGCTAATGAAGCTACTAATGCGCAATCATTTACACAGAGTGAAGAGGAGGTGGAGAGAATCATGCTTCTAAACACTTATTACACACGCGCACAACATACACACAAATAACATATTAATAACAATATTTTGCCCAAATTATATTAAATGTAAAAAACCACAAATATCCACACAAAAACATGCACACATATTTTGCCGTGACAAAATATTTTTAGCTATAATGCACATTAATGTATCATTTACATTTACATTATATTCCATATTATGGAACAAAATGTAACAGGCAACTGTAGTTTTAAATGGGGTTAATATGACAGCAGCAATACTCGAGATACAACAAAAACGATGTTTAAAATTAGACTAAATAAACAAAGTGTTTTGCACTTCTACCACACACAAAAGTATGAACAGAAGTTACATACTTTACAATACTGTATTTACACCCATTATACAGTACAAGAACAAAATGTAAAAAAATGTGTTGTAATAATGAAAATTATTGAAAACCACACACACGCACAGTGTAATGTGTACTCACAGCACTGTCCACATAAGCCTCAGTCCACACTGTATCGTGTTCATGGTCGATGACTTTTGGTCGGCTCATGACGTGCAGATACCTCATTACATTCTCCTGAACATCAGCCAGCGTAGAAATCTGACTGAAATAACCTGCACACATACGCACACGCACACACACACACACATATATATACATTTTTGATTATTTTAGTATTTATGTAATGTAAATGTGATGTAAATATAATGTAAACGTAATCGGGTAGTCAGGCTGTCAGGCAAGTAAATCCAGGCTACAGCAATTTTGTGGTTTTGCAAAATTTTTAATTCTACACATGAATCAAATGCTGAAAATTGTTGCTTAGTTAGTTATAATAATAATAATCCACTTGAATTATAGCACATTCTATTAATTAAAATGCTCCAAAAACATAGATTGCAGATAAAAAAAACAAAAACAGACAATAAAACAGAATTTTGCGCATTTGTAAATGCATTACTGTAATGCTGATCCAGCTGAATTGAGTCCCACTTTCTGACCTTAATGAGTACGTAACCTATTTAACTGTGTTCAAAATCTGTGAAAGTCACAAAGGCACCAGGTGCCAAGTGATGCAGCATTACTGCAAATGTATGTGTGTGTGTGCGCGTGTTGTGTGTCCGCGTCTCCGTGTCCAGCAGTCCGTGACAGAGGCACATGGGAGTGATCAGCACAGCAGCCGGGGGACTAAAGCTGACAGGAAGAGTGATTTAGGCTCACTTGTCCTTTGAACCCTGTGTGTCAGTCCTGCCGCAGTTTCCCTCGCGCCAATTCAGCAACCTTACAATGCCGTGCCACAGTGGGAAGGCACCGTGAACATTCAGCATAACACAGCGGGTACTGTGCACAGCTCAGAAAAAAAGCACCCTGAAATTACTATATATTAAATTAAATTAAATGTAGGTTTGAATTGAAGGGTCCATACCACAGAAAAAAATAGAAAAATATCACTGTTTTCTTAAAAGGGTTTTAATACTTTGTGTAAATACATCCCCAAACCTATATGGTCCATAAATGAAAACAAGAAAACAGCAGTTTAGTGCTGCAGTTATAAGGAGTGTTTTAGCGTAGCCAGGTTAATTTTGAGGGATGATGAGAGGGTGGAGAATTCTACAGAATACAGAATATAGATATATGTATATATGTTAAAGGTCCATGTGTGAGTTAAATGTGTGTTGTTCAGTGCAAACCTTTATTGGCACAGGCCATCCACTTCAGATTATCTGCAAAGGCTGACTCTCGTCCAATCAGGTAAGGGAAAATGCGCACCTAGATATAAAGATAGAAGGAAAACACACAACTGTTAATCACATTACTACACCACCACACATTCTGCCTCTGCTATTTTCATATTTTCTCTATTTCCTGTATATTTACCCTCACTTTATATTGTTGTGAATGATTAAATCCTTTGCTGCATTCTCTTATTTCCCCTCCCTCCTTTTTCTGTTCCTCTGTCTCTCCCTCTCTCTCTCTCTCTCTCTCTCCATTCTGCAGCCTCTATTTCCCACTACATTGCTCCTGTCTGCCTGGTATAAATGGTTTTTGATTTCAGCTCATTCGGAGCAGTTACAGCACAGCAGCAATGCACCGTTCCCATGCATGCATCATTCTGCACACACACACTCTCTTCAGGCGAGATGCATTTCACTCCCCACTGGTCAGGGCATGAGAGTCAGATGCACCATGTTTAGACTGACTTTAGCTCTGTATGAAGCACACCAAACACTGGGGTCTGTATTACTCAACAGATACATCTATTTTTTATACATCTATCTACATCTACATTTATTGAAAAAGACACAGAATAGGGCTTGAATTGTTTTGAATAGTTCTATAAACTATTTGTAAATGATATTGACTGTGGCAAAGGTGTGATATAAAAACCAATTAATTATTAATATACAACTAATAAAAATAATGGAAAAAATCATAGTAATAAGGATATATACACAAATGCTTTGCGTCTATCGCTGACACAGGCGTTTAAAATGCTCAAACACAGTTTGTTTTAACCCTGGAGAGAAGTATTGCCAGTAGAATAGGACTCTCTGGAGCAGATAAACGTGGACCTATCGGTACCATGCCTAATGTTAGGCGTGTACTACAGTGGTATAAAGCCCCACAGCACTGAGCTGTGGTGCAGTGTAACTGTGTTCTCTGCAATGACGATGGTGCTCTATCAAATATATTTGGTATATATATTTATATACTGGTATATATATTCGGGGTTGGGGTTTTGATTTGGGGTGGTGATCATCCAACATCCTGACCTCACTAACACTTGTAGCTAAATGCAGATTAATTCTTACAGCAATGTTCCAAAACCAGGATAAACTCTTTTTTAATACCCTTGATTTTGGTAGAAACAATGATTAAGCAGGTGTCCCATACTGTCCATATAGTGTATATGTATGTAGTTGCTGAGTATTAGCCATCTTGTTTCTAGGTATCCATACTACTTTTGTATTTGGCAGTATCTAAGCTCGAGATATATTTCCAGTCTAGCCTATTTAGACTAACTAAGTATATTTTCTGAATAATACTTTTTTAAGTTGCTCTGCAGAAGAGAGTATGCTTAGTCCTTTTTTATAGATCGGAAAACACATAAGCCAGTTTATTTGACATTACACCACTTGAGGTAAGGGTGTGATAATTTAAGTATATAGTTCACACCATGCTAATGGGTACAAAACAAGATGATGTAACTTTGGGCTTATCTGAGATTGTGAAAAAGCTGTAGAAATAAAAAATAAAGGTAGATTTGTCCAGTATTGACAGTACTGTTGACCTAAATCAGATCAACAAAGGTAACATTTCTTCAATGTATCATATGTGAAACTTAGCTTTACACATTAATTCAATAAAAATGAATCATAGTGCATTTTTGGTGACTGGGACACGTTTTAAATTGCCACATTTCACTGCAGCCTAAGGGGCATGTGAAACCTGATGGAAGCGTCAGCATTTCCAACACATTAGCAAAGCCTTTCAGGTGCTCAGAGTTGTGAGAATTGAACTACACACCTCAATTTTTCAGCATGTCAGAAACAGAAATTAAACAGCCTTTTTCAGTTGAAATGCCTAAAATGTCCAAAATATCCCCATCAGAAAAAAGACACATTGCTTCGCAAAGCAACAATACAGCAAAGGTTATGAAAATTACCCTCCAAACTGCTATGTGAGGTTTTCTTTTGACATTGGAGCTGAGATTTGATCATGTTTGTAAACGGACAACCCACCTTTCGTTCAGGCCAGTTATACTTGGCGAAAACATCGTCGTACATTTCAGTGGCTCCATCTGTTACCAGCATAATGGCCCGACTGCACACACTCCCCCGGCCTGCCTGGTTAAACTGCATATACATACACACACACACACATATATATATATATATATATATATATATATATATACACACACACACACATAGCAACGATTTAACAACCAAATAAGGGGGTAAAGGTCACAAATACATAGATTTAAATTTGATTAATGTTAATATGAACTTAATATGAACATACAAAATAAAAGTTTGTGCTTACAAACTTTAATATGGATGCAAATTGTATATTTTCTGGGTGGTGACATTAAATGTAGTAACTGACGATGTGGGCTGTAAGAAAGAAAAGTATATATGTTCCAATTAAAACAAAACTGTATTTAATTTTTTTAATCTCAAAATAAGATATTCTGATTTGCTGTGGCAAACAAGCCAAAGACAAAAAAATCCAGAATACAGGCTGTGCATCATATCACGTGTCAAATGGTGGCTGGAAATCTATTTACATATACAAGGAAGGGTTAAGTCTATGGTCAAATGCATGGGTAAGCTCTATTTTCTAATAAGGTCCATTTACACCAAGTCTAAGTCTACTTAAAAACGCCTGTCAAGTTTTGAAAACGTACATAACGATGTCTTTCACACTGAGTGTGAAAACTGACGGACTGTGACACTGCATACATTTTTTTCAATTAGAGCCTGCTCTATTGTCAGCATTCTACGGATGAGTTAAAATCAGGTTGACCCATTAGAGCTTGATTGCCATGGTGGAAGACCAAACATCTGAGTATCAATATAGTGGCAGAACAGCTCATTCTGTTCGTAGTGGAATAAAAAAGCTTATATGATGAGCAGCAACACACTGAACATAAAAATGCAGAGGTTCAAGAAAATTTTAAACAGAGTAGATCAGAAAGGCTGAGGCATGGGGAGTTCTTTACAATGACTTTATGAAGCTGTTTTTTTTAGGTTCGTTAAGGTACACTATAGTCTGTCTTCTGTTTCACAAACAAACGTGAACTATGTAAGCTATAGCTTCCCTCGCTAATGAGCACTCGTGTCAGGGAGAAAGATAAAAGAGAGAAAAAGCAACAGGATGCAGAGATAAAGAAAGAGTGGAAATGTACAGTTTCTAGCCTTGTTTACAGAGCACCGAAAGCAAGAAATGCGCTGGACTTGGTGTAAAGGTGTGAACTGCATCTATTTTTTTCATCCAAAAAATGGTACTTGATGTGAACAGATCTTAACTTTACATTTTAGATTTACAAAGTAAGTCAACAACTCAGATTGACGTGTTGGGTTTTGCATGTTAGTGCTACCACTCTCACTCCCAAAAAATAAAAGCAACGTAATCTCTCACTCAGCTGAGAAGCTGTAAAGCTTAAAAGATGGCTAGATTTTCTGGAGTTTAGGGGATAACACAGCACTCTGCAGACTCACAGGAGCAACTTAAAAATTAATCAATTAACAACAATGTTAATGTAGTTATGTAACAATGCACATTCAATATAGTCATATGTAACACACCTGGGGGCAGATTATTAATGTGCTCAGAGGTAAATATTAATGCAATTATTAGTAGCTGCAGTTGTACTTGCTTTTATGTATTGTTACTCCTTACTACAGAATGTTTTTAAACCTTAGAACTGGACAGTTATCAAGTTATCAATGCTGAGTTTGTGCTGAATAAGTATTTGTAGCATCTAGTTTTTGGGTGAAGGCATGTCAAACTTCCTCAGAAGTGGCTGACAGGCATCCAATTCCAGAGGGTAGTGTTATTTAGATCAACGCTGCATCAAATCAAATGACTTCAGTGGAAAAGTTTAGTTTCTTTACACCAAACTTTTGCTCTGCTGGTCTAATCACTCTCACTCACACACACACTTGTCCCACCAATGGCCTTGTTGATTACCATATTTATTACCTTGCTTTAATGAAGGTGTCAAATATAGATATAGCACACCCCTCTCTCGATCTTTTCACTTCTCTCCTATATATCTTTCTTCCTCTCTTTTTTTTTCTTACTTCTTCTTTCTATGTATCCTTCCATCTTCTCCCATCATTCTCATTTCCTTTCCCCACTTTTCCTACTTACTCTGTCTTCTCTCATTCTCCTTCATCTCTTTCTCTCCCTTTCCTCGCTATATCCTTTACCCTCCTCCTCATTCTCCTCCTCTTCCCTCCTTCTTTCTGCTTCACTCCTCTCCCTCACTGTCCTTCTCCTTCATTCTATTCTCCATATTTCTCTTTGTTACTTTCTCTATTCTCATTCTTGCTCTCTCTGTTCCCAGAGTCTCTCTACCTCTCTCACCCTTCCCCCATCACTCCCCCCCTCCTCTCAATCCCTCCCTTTCCCCCTGCCTTGCCTGAGAAAAGAGAGATAAAGGGAGTGAGTGACCACTATCTCCTCTCTATTGTGCTCTCTCCACTCTGCTTGTTAATCAGCGTTTTTAATTACCGCTATTAATCACAGGGTGGGATAGAGGTGTCGTAGAGAGGGGGACGGAAACGGGATGCCAGTGGAGCGTTACAGCCGCAGACACGCACACACACACATTCACACACATACACAAACACACACACACTAAACTGCAGCATAATATAAAGTACTGCAGGATACCTGATTAGAGGATGTATTTGACTCAAACTGATGGTTTCAGATGATTACAGGTGGAAATTTGACACTAAGCACATACTGAAGCTAAAAATAACTAAACTACAGGTACTGCATTTTGTAGTGCAGATATAAAATAATGTGACTACACATGCACACAATAATCCTACATCCTAAATAAGAGGTACTATAAGGAACAGGAAATAGGAAAAAATGTCCTGCTCCAGTGTATTTTTCACAGCCAACCTGAAAATCACAATTTTCACTGTAAATGGGACAAAATCTCAATGGATAAAGCTTTAATTTATCAATGTATTAAATGGTAGATCATTGCTGAAACTGTTGAACAAGCTGGTATTACTATCAAATGTTTTTTCACAGTGTTATATCACACAGAAACCTTGAACTTCAAAGTGCAAGTCATTCTTTGCATTGTTACAATGTTTCATGATCAACAGACCTATAGAAATGCTCCAACATTTCTACACTGTCATTGCATGACAGTGCGCTGGTAGACTATAACTAGGATGTAATATAAATGTATGTTGTCTATGTACAGAAAGTTGTTTTTAGGTCTGAGGTAGAACATAGTGTAGAAATAGTGTGTGGTCACCTCATTAAGAATAGTGAAAGCTTCAGTTAGAGCCTCCCCCAGCAGACCGATGCCTTTGGCAAACAGCTTGTCCAGATGCTCTCGAAAATGCTGATGGAGAAAAAGAGAAAATAAACACTTCTTTAATCTGCTATCAAGCGTCTCTCAACTCTTTATTAGGCAATCAAACACAAGGAGATGTTACCGTTTATTAGAGAGCAAAAAGTGAGAGAAGAGAAGAGAGACAGACATTAAGAGACAAAGAAAAGTGAGTTAGAGAGAAAGAGAGAGAAGAAAAGGAAAAGAGAGTCAGCGAGTCAGAGAGATAGAGAAAGAAAGACTCACATCTTTATTGGTTCTGTCTGCCTGCACCAGCGTGCCGTTCAGACATGGTTCCACGTAATGAATCTCCTGATTGTACTACAGAAACAAATAAAGAACAAATCTAATCTTCTCCATGAAATACATACAGCTTTGCACCTCTTCAGCGCTTCACCCTTTCCATGATAATATGTACAGTATGTTTGTGCGTGTAAGATGCGAATTTGCAAGATTTAGCTAAATGGCTCATTTTCATCTACAGTTCCTGAGCACACATTTTCAAATGATTAAAAACAGCATAACACACATATATACAATTTGCCATGCCTTTTTGTGCCTTTTGCACAGATTTGCTAGTCAGCTTTGGTGGATGCACAGCATTCCAGTAAAATTTTAAACTGACTATTTTAAACTGATCTAATCTTTCATGACTTTGTAAACCTATGAAACTGGATGGACCGTCATTGTTGTTTGTTTATGTTATATTTATATTTATATTAATTAAAATTGAGTTATTGCTGGTTTGAAACAAAACTATGGTGGAAATGCTGCATTTTACTGGCAAGAGTACATCTTTCTTTGGTTTTAAACCAGTACTGAACAGTATATTCAAAACTAAGAGTCATCCCTTCTTGTAAGTGTTAAAAAAATGTCTCAACATCAAATAAAATAACAGATCAGAATATGTTGGGAATGTAGCCCAACATATTCTGAATACAACATTCCTATCACATCATTTAGCAAATGACTACATTTCCTCTGCAGTACCCACAGCAATGATGTTAAAGAAGTCATCGTCTCCAAGTGTGTCCAGTATGGAGGAAACAGTCTGTCTAGCGATGGTCAGCCGCAGACCCTTCATACTGCCACTAACATCCACCAGAATCACTACGTCTTTTGGAGAGGTGGCTGCCTGAATATACCTGAGGAGAAAAAATGTGCCCACACAAAAAACAATTGTGTGAGTATTTTGTGAAAAGATTGCATCTAAATACAATCTAACTGGATAATTATAATCAAACTTTATTTACATAATTTTATAATTATATTGTAACGTGATATCAATTAATATATTTTTCTGTGTGAAATAAATATCAGTGAGTAGTAAATTAATCGAGACATGCAATTTAATTAGTTTTAATTTCAATGTACACACAGTATATAGCTGATTTACAACATTTTGGGCAGTAATATGTATTGTAAACATACCTATAAAGCTCACATACCCATTAAGCACATTTCACCTTTGAGCTCAAATTACTTAAAGAACAAATAGTGTATATCTTACCTGATATCTTATACAAATAATATACACAGCATGACTGCTACAGTACACAGTTAGCATACTAGTCATATTAAATTGTGTACTACACCAATATATTACATTATCGCTATTACTAGGTTTTTTATCTATTCTCAGTTTATCAGTGGTTGTAGGTAGTTTATCAATAGTTGTAGGTAGTTTAGAAACCAGCAAAAAACAGGGTGACATTTTATAGATATTAGCAATATTATTTGTTCATATTAATGCACTGTACAATGTGAGGTAAAACCTAGACCATTTATGTTACATAATATTGTACTTAAAATGTAACAAATTTGAAAGAAATGTTTTTTGTTTTTTTTTAATTGCTGCTGCTCCAGTTAGGTGCAGTTGCTACCTTTAAGCTCACTTGCATTGAACGTAAATATTTATTAAACATTTAAATACTTTTTTATAGTTGTTTAAAAGTGATAATTACATTACTACTTTAAATAAATGTTTAAGCTTAATAAAGATTTTATTCTTAAAATAATTAACCTAAATAAAACATTTGCCTACTACACAACATCTTAAGATGACAAAATTTAAGACACAATAAATAGATCAATTTATTAATTAGATTCACAGTGGGGACAGTAGGGTAAAAGTACCAAGCTCTCCATTAAATATAATTAGCAAACAAATGTAACTTTACAATCATCTTTACCATACCCATTACTCACAGTCAGACTATGTGTCATATTTCACATTTTATCACTTTTTTTTTTTTTTTATTAAAAAAAGTATTTTCTGTGAAAATGCCTTAATGTAAATTTTGGTGAACTTAATAAGTATGCTTACTCTTGTATTTTCTTCCCTAAATAAATCTGATGTTTAACTTGGTTAAATATAGCATTTTAGTGGTGCCCTTTCCCCCAGTGCACTGCATAAAAAGCTCTGAATGTGTTGACAGCATTAGTGGTTTAAAATGATTAATGACTCCTTCATTTTGACTGGTAGGATGCATCATCCAGGAGTGCAGGTAAATGTGAGGCTGGCACATTTCCTTAGCTGTTTCTGTAGCTATGTGTCCTACTGCGGCCATTAACTACTCACCAAAAAACCGCACCACTACATACTTTGGTAAAGAAATGGTTCTGCAGCAACGGCTCTGCAGCACAAAGCAACTGTGTGAAACTTCAGGCTGGATCTGTTACAGAATTCTAATCTAATTCATTCTTTTCTTTCTTTCCCCTTCCATATCCAATCTAGCATTTTCTGCTGATATCAGCCAAAAATCAATGCTGAGTATTGGATCAGTGCTATCTCTGACTACAGAACTCAACATGCCAGGGAAATAACATCATCCTGGACCCTGTTTTCAAAAAGCATAAAACCACAACATCCGTCATTACATCACAAGTTAGTGTCGGAATGAGACACACAAAATCTAACAGCAGTGATCGCTGTGCAATCCCACTGCTGTAAAACCATTAGACACCATTAAAGCCCCAATCAAAGCCTTGATTACTGAAACTGCTTTTCAGTACATCAGTGACAAAATGCTTGGAAACAATAACAATGCATATACTGCAATGTGCAGTGTGTCCTTTCATTACGCTCTCTGACAGTAAACTCAGCGCTTAGTCTGGAAAAAAAATTACAGCATTGAAAATTACAGCTCTTACCATTTTCTGTTGCGGCAGTCAAACGAGATGACCCCGTGTTCATCCGGATGCCATTTTACACCTACAGCAGATGAGGATACACACTGCATGTTTATATCCTTCATTATAAGGATGATCATCA
The DNA here is from genome assembly GCF_030463535.1 of Salminus brasiliensis. Classification (NCBI taxonomy): domain Eukaryota; kingdom Metazoa; phylum Chordata; class Actinopteri; order Characiformes; family Bryconidae; genus Salminus; species Salminus brasiliensis. Next base: position 24,290,369 of record NC_132898.1, on the reverse strand, counting down.
TCAATATTAAAACAGGAAAACAACCTTCATTAGTTATATATATCAAATATTATACAGATTCAAATCACTGCACCTATACTGTCAAAAAATTATGTCATGTGGAAGAACAACTATTCATGATGAAAATAAAATCAGTATAGCAATACCTGAATAAAAAATCTAAACTATATGTTATGACATTAAATATATATGTCAGTCTACTTTGGTGCCCACATTTGTACACAGTACATTTTACTGGACATTCAATGCTTATAGTTATTATGTTAACCTCCTTGCACAACGTTATGTTATACATATCACTTTTTTACATTTTGCAATTTGCACTTTACCACGTTCCTTTCTTTACTGCACTCCAAACTAAATGAATTTCACTTGTATAATAATGATTTTGCAAAGAAACCTCAGAGAAATACATTACTTAGACAAAAAGAAATGATGCAAATTAAATGTGTAAGTGAGACACAATGAATCACAATTAAAAACTTCCTTAAAGCTGGATGAAGAAAACTGGTCAGTGTTTTGGGACCAATAACAATCGCTGATTGCCTTTCAGCTCAGAGCGGAGCTGGTGGAGCTGAATGCCACATTAACCTTTTCAAGCAAACCTGGTAATGCTTTTGCAATGTTCCAGCACCATCTCTCCAGATGAAATATTTAACAACAATATATACTGTTTTTGGTTTTTATCTTTATTAATACATTCTATTCTCGTTATCATCAATTTTACTGTTTCATGTGACAAGCATTTCACTGCTACCTGTACTATATACGGCATGTATGTATATATATATATATATTTCAAAATATACAACGTGTATGATTTCAAAGATAGCCTCCAGCTTACATTTCCATAGCATACATGCCGTAAATCATAATTACAATGCACACAATACAGTGGCTGCATTTACTGCTCTGTGGCTTTCATACTGTTTTGAATATTCCAGCACTTTCTCTCTCTGCTGGGCTGCAAAATTAAATCATTAGCAACGTCACTTGTCATTGGTCACAAAGAATCTTTACTCACCTGGATACTGTCTGAAGAAACCTTTAGCACTCCCAAAATACTGCCAAATAAGTGAAGGATCCCTTTGAAAGTTATCCACAAAAACCTTATTTAAAGCCTCTGACCAGTACACACCATTCACTATATCAGGATCTGAGAGAAAGAGAGAAAATAAAAAGAAAAACTTTAAAATAAATATAAAACAAAAAACAAAGAAATCAAAATAGTAAGCCAGTAAGATGTCTGTTAACACCATCATTAGTAGTAAAGTCTGACACACTTTTGACCTTTGACCTTAATTTCACTCTTTCGATCGGCTGACAAGAACACACACACTAAATCACCTCGTCCCTTTTCTTTCCTTTAATGGAGTCCAGTGCACACACAATAACAGGCCATTACACACACAAAGAAACAGAGACAGAAGAAAGGCGCAGAGGAACGAGCAACGCTCACACACACACACACACATAAACGCTCTGGGTGACTGTAGGCTTTGTCTCCAGGTGGTTATTGACCCATGGAGAGGCGCTGACACTAAGCTAATCATCGCCGCATCAGTGGAGCACAGGGGGCCTAAGGTGCCTGTCCTTAACCATCACACATACACACACACTTGTTTTTATACTTTGTCAGGACACACTATTATTTTATATGTATGCATATACAGTACTGTGCAAACATTTTAGACACCTGTAAAAACTACAATTAAAAGCTCCATTTCTGGAGCTTTTCCTTATTTACTGAGTAAAACACTAATATAAAAAAAAAAACAATACAAACTATATTCTTGCAAAAAAGTAGAGGTTTTACATCACTGTGTTCATCAAAACATCTCCAGAGCTCTTTTTATGGGAGTCTAGTATTATTCATAGTACGGATGTCCTGATCAAGGTTTTTTACCCCCCGAACTGACCAGAGTGTCTTAATGCGGACTATTGGCAGATACCAGCACTGATTTGATCCGATCTTTGTGTTTCTAGAAATAATACAGCCCCACAACTTACATTTACATTTAAGGCATTTAGCAAACGCTCTTATCCAAAGCGACTTACAAGCTTACAAACTTACAAACAAGACTTACAAGCTTACAAACTTAAGGTAAGATGTGCTATTACACACTAGTAAACACCAGCAAAATCACTTTTCACATTTTTTTGTAAATGGTTTCTATTATTAGACTTAATTCTAAACTGCTTCAGTTTGTTTGGATCAACTTTTTAAATGCCTGTTTTAAACTGTACATTCCCAGTTCCTTTACAAATCTGCAGTAAAATCACATAGTGTGTGTCCATTAGCATAAGCCTTCTTCTCAGTTATGAAATGCGTTATTCAGAGCTGAATTAAAACCAAAGAAAGGAGGATTCTCTCCCTGGTAGAACAGAGCATTTCCACCATAGTTAACAATAGTAAGCTTTTATATTGGCTGCTAACTGGTAATGTTGCTGCACTTATCAGGTAAAATAAAGTTTTGTTTTTATTCTGTAAAATTCTGTCTAGAGTAGTTGTCTGCAGCAGCTGAGAATTATGTCTATTAATGGTGCCTAGAGGACACCAAGTGGACATTACTCAAACTATTAAAAATGCCTGGACATCACTAACTCATAGTTCTCATCCAACACCTGGTTTGGTCCATTAGCGTTTAATGATGTTAGATCAGGTGATGGTGTTGATGGAATTGAACACATCCACGTGCTGGCTGGGGGCGACCAGGAGAAATCTGGAACCAAGCTCACATGATTTCAACTAACTTTTCCAACTTTCAATGGAAGTCAAGGTAAAAAGATTTTATTCCAAGTAATTTTGATATGGCAAAAATAGAAATACAAGTATTTGTCTTAAATGTATTTGGAGCTCACTGTATACATATGTGCATACAAACATACACACACCATTTCTTGGCTATCATAAGTATGTCATGGTCATTTAAACAAGGACTGTCTTAAAAACACATAAGGGTTAAAAGTGTGCTTTCAGACACAGGCTGTGCTTTCTGCTCACCTTTATTGTACATGTTGGTTGGCACCTGAACCACACTGAGACTGAGGTTGACGGACAAGTTGTTGAAGTGGTCGTTTGGCTCCAGCAGAAATTCTCCACCCAACTCCACACTGTTACCATCCTCATCCACCTCGTTTATCAGAACTGCATTGAAGTACTCATACTGTGCAAGAAAAACACAAACAGGTGATAATGCTGATTAGTAGTTGGATGGACATGTCCTAGGAAATGGGCTTGTAAATACCTGAATACACTTGTGCAGAGTAGTCTAATCCCACACACTGGTAAAAGTATTGCTTTGGTGAAATAATAACCATATAAAAACAGTACCACTAACAGTAAATCGTACAAAAGCATGCAAATCTCACAAATCCTGTATAATTTAATTTGAACAGAATCTCAGTATTCACAAAGAGTTAACCTATCTACCATCACATCTAAATGTACTGGTATAAAAAGCATGAAAAATCAACTTGTACTTTCAGTCCCTGCCTATCACACATCAAAAACTGTGTAGTGTTAGCTAGCACTAGCTACTTTTTATAACAATGTCAGACTACAATATGCCCGAATATAATAAAAGTCACCACAGATCGACTGACATTTCAGAGCTATCACGAAATTGCAAAACAGTCAAATACACCGTGTTGGTCATTCTAGTACTAGACATACTATGTATATATAGACATATATACATATATACATTTATATGTATATACAGACATATATACATATATACATTTATATGTATATATAGACAATAGACATACTATGTGTTTGGGTGTATGTATGTGTGTGTGTATATATATATATATATATATATATATATATATATAGCTATATACTAGAATACTCGCTACGTTAGCTAGCTAGTTAGCTATGATGTATCTAGCTATAGCTAGCTAGCTGCTTAAGGTTAGCGTTACCACCGTTTTGGAAAACCTAGCTAGCTAGTTTTCTGTTTTGTGTAGCTAAATAGCTAAATTACTTAAGTAATTAATTACCTAATTACTGAACTTAAGTAATTAATTACTTAAGCCACTTGTGTAGAAAATTAATTGGCTAAAATCTGAATTACAACACATTAGCTAGCTATATTTAGTTTGTTTGCCCTTACAGCACCCACAAGAAAAATACACAAGAAAAATGAACTCACCTCCACTTTTATCTATAGTTAGCTAGCGCTAGCTAGATAAATACTTTAGCTACCTTAGATTGACTGTTAGTTAGCCTAGGTAGCACAACGTATAACCTCATTTAAGGTGCCTACAACCAAAAATGTTGGTTGGTCACGACAGACATGAGCTGAAGTTGTTTATTAGCTCATGTTATTTTATTTGTTAGATCTAATTAGTTATATAATAACATATAATTAGAAAATAATAACATGTAGAATATGTAGTTCTAGTGGTAGCATTAGCTAGCTAGCCATAGCTAACTGCGGTCCGCCACTGTAGCCGCTCGGTTAACCGTTGGCTCTAATCCGTTTCCGTTAAAATTTGAATTTGAACTGAGAGCGGTGTCCGCGCGCTGCAGCAGCACCGGCAGCCAGAGCACAGCAGCGCAGAGCGGAGCCCACTGACCACCTCCTGTCATCATCATCATCATCATCATTATTACTATTATTATTATTATCATTACTATTATTATTATTATTATTATTATTACTATTACTATTATTATTACTATTATTATTACTATTATTATTATTATTATTATTATTACTATTACTATTATTATTACTATTATTATTACTATTATTATTATTATTATTATTATTATTATTACTATTACTATTATTATTACTATTATTATTACTATTATTATTACTATTATTATTATTATTATTATTATTACTATTACTATTATTATTACTATTATTATTACTATTATTATTACTATTATTATTATTACTATTATTATTATTACTATTATTATTACTATTATTATTATTATTACTATTATTATTATTATTATTATTATTATTATTACTATTATTATTATTACTATTATTATTACTATTATTATTATTATTACTATTATTATTATTATTATTACTATTATTATTATTATTATTATTACTATTATTATTATTATTATTATTATTACTATTATTATTACTATGTTTACTACATGTATTTAACAGAAGAGTGAGTAAGGCGGAAGATGAGAGGGAGAGAGAATGTAAAGGGATCAGTACAGAAGGGTAAGGGGGCTGGGTGAGGTGGGGGAATGCCGTCACCCTGAAGCCCGGCAATGACAGCTCATCCCACGGCTGGGCGATTCTGAGCTGGGGGGAGTGAGCGGTGGAAAGGGAGACTGCAAATTCAGCAAATCTGCACTGCACTGCTGCTGTCACTGCTAGTGAGAATGAGCGGCATACACTACACACACATTCAGTGTAACACCCAATACAATATAAATATGCACTACATGTCCAAATGTTTGTGGACACCCCTTCTAATGAATGCATCCAGCTACTTGAAGTTGCAGCCATTATTGATACAGATGTGCAAATGCACATACAATTTTTTTTTATTCTAATTTTTAATCTGTGCCTAAAACGTTTGCTCAGTATTGTATATGTAGCTCATTTAAATACATTAATATGCAAAACTTATGTAAAAACTTATTTAAACAGATCAAATGCAACTGTGGGTTGATTCAGTAGTATGAATAAACACTTGCATGAGTGACTGAAACATATGAGTAAGCATATAATAATAATAATAATAATAATAATAATAATCTTATATGCAACATGGTTTAACTGGAATCATGCTCACATCATGCTTTTTTAACAATATGCAAATAAAGAAAAAGGTCCACTTTCCCCTGTTTTATTTCTCTGGCCTAAAAATGCACAGTTTATGACACGTTCTGAATTTATTCGTGGAGAAAGAATGTGTTAATGAATTCATTACTTGAAGGGAGCCACCATTACTCTAAACGTATTTTGCTCCACTGAATTTTCCATTTATCCCTGGAATAGCGGAGCCGAGCTCGGCCACAAGAGCCCATTAATCTTAGTCTCTGCAGTGGGGGTGGGACGGAGAACACTGCAGAATTTACACCAAAACTAAAACTTCACATATCTGGACCGTATCAAGAATGACATGTATGAGTGTAGTGCATTTGCATACAGCAAGGTCACAAAGATAACAAATTAGGATGAGCTGTCAGGTGCATCTTTCTCAGAAACAAGAGGAATATGATTCACTAGATTCGTTTATGACAATACACAGCAGCTTCAAGGTGAAGAGAAAGCAATTCACTGACAGCGAGAAGGGTGTGTGCAGACGTTCCTGTGCTCTTAGTGGAGAACCGTCCACGTTATGGTGCTGAAACTGAGCTATGCTGGAGCTGGAACACTGAATCTGCCATACTGTTTGATTAGAGAGCTGTCCGTGGTGCTGAACTGCGCAATATCATTACATTTACATTTATGGCATTTAGCAGACGCTCTTATCCAGAGCGACTTACAAGGTTACTCGTATTACAGAGGTGGGCCAATGTAGTGTTAGGAGTCTTGCCCAAGGACTCTTATTGGTGTAGCGCAGCATATTCCCCCAGACCGGGAATCGAACCCCAGTCTCCCACACGGTGTGGTAGCTCAGTGCCAGGTAGTGGTGTTATCCGTTGCACCACACCAATCACCGACATAGACTATCATGACTATGTGAAGATTTTCTACATGTGAAATATGGATAATTAATAAGATTTATTAATAATAATAGTAATAATAATACATTTTGAAAAATCCTAAAGCGTGAAAAGAAAGAACACAAAATGCCTTGAGGCTACAGTCCTACAACATCTGCCGTCTCTCTGATGGGGTTGAGTGGGGCCATCAGGTAGTAAAATTACAAACAAGCATTTTTAAACAATGTTAGAACTACAGAAATACACACAGTAGAGACAGACAGCCCTTATCGTGTATCGACTCATTTTTCACACACAGCTTATATCATCTTTACAGAAAAGCACTGACCAACAACATTGATCTCTATGGAGTAGTTGTGCATGAGCTTAAGGCCATCATGCCCAACGCATGCCTGGGGTCGGACTGTGGAGCAGCGGAGCGGCTTTCTCTGTAGTGATGGAGCTCCATCCAAGCACTTTAAGATGAGTTGGAATGGAAGAAATAATCATGTGTCTGAATGCAGTCAAATCCTCCTCATTTACTGCAGCAAAAGAGGACCGATTCACAGCTAAGCCCCTTGATTTCAGAAGACACATGTCTACTTCTGAACAACGGTGGGTTGTCTTACTGAGCTGTCCGCAGTGCTGAAATGCAGGTTTACTGTACAGTGTGACTGGTTTTATTCACCTCAAATAAATACAATAAATAAAAAATGATACAAAGCCAAATAATCAGGTTAAATTATTATAAATAAAGCTGGAGGCTTGAAACACCAGTTTCACTAGTTCCATTATTTTACAGTGCATGGCTCAACCAGATAACTACCATAGGTACCATAGGTGCCTCATCGGCCCAATTTGGGTGTGGTCAGTGGACTCCATAGCGCCCCCAACGGTTTGTCCACAAAGCTTGTCCAATACGTAGGAATTGGTGTAGCTCAGAGGGAAACATCACCACCGCACAGGCAGAGCAGAAGGTTGAAGCTGCTGTCCACGGTGCTAAAACCGCTCTGCGGCGAAAGTCTGGAGAACTCCGCTCTTACCTGTAGATCCGGGTTCTCCTCGTGCTGCAGGTGCGCCTCCTCCGCCGCCTCCACAAGCCGCTGAAGGTCGAACAGAGAACAGACAAAACACACGGACGGATCTGAAAACGACAGAGGTCTACAGGAGAGAGCTACAAGACTTTGAACAGTCCAGGCTCATGGTGCGAGCCGTCTGTGCTGTATAATATATCTCTATAATTAGCTTTTTATTTATGGGTTTAAAAACATGCAAGGACAACAATTATGAGCAGGTTATTCAGCTGCAATTGAGGTCTATTAAGAGGTCAACGGATACTGTTTGTAGGGCGCGCGCGCCTGTGTGTGTGTGTGTGTGTGTGTGCGCGCGCGGCTTGTGGCCCGAGGATAAGAAATTAATACAGTGTCAACAGACCCACATGGGGAAACTGGTGCAGCGTAAACAGAAACCCAAGCGTTTAAAGAATGTTTAGACATTTTAGTAATGAAGCTAAACGTGCAGACACGTTTCACAGCTGGTTAAAAGCAGTCAGTCTCGGTATTTCACCCTCTCTCGCGCTCAGGGTCAATCTTACAGATGAATAAATGAGTTTTAGTGATTAAATGAATTACATTTCAAACAGATACAAATAATACTCAAAAAAAAATACTCCTGTATTTATTCAAATGTGAATATATATAAACGGGAAGGTAAAGGCATCTTAAATTACAGCGGATTTAATCAGGTGAATAAAGGGTAAACAGGGTAAACAGGGTAAAATCTCGTGTATGAGTAAATATGGGAAGATTTTTATAATCTTATATATAAAATGTAGAGAATATATGTATGTACTGAAGACACACTCTGCTCGTTTTAATTTGGATCGACAGAAAAGCTAAACTCTCAATAAAGACACTTAACATCCAGCTCCGTCCACAGCGGGTTTCTCTCCGGCCCTCGCGACTCTGCCCGCCGCTGATATCGCGCTCACACTCGCGGGAGGAGGGAAACACACCGGACTGATCCCAGATTAATGACGTAATTACTATTAAAATAATACTACATTTAATTAAATACAATTTTACTAAATTAGCTGATTAATTATTATTATTATTATTATTATTATTATTATTAATAATAATAATAATGATAATAATCATAATAATAATAATTGTAGTAGTATCATAATCTTTATCATTATCAGAGCATTAATATCATTAGTAGTATAACACCTAATAATAATACACCAATAATATTTATAATTGCTAATATTATGATCACATATTGATCATTACTGTTATCAGCACTGATCATCAGACCATCACTCTCTATCCTGTCCTTTCTGGGCCTCTTGTCTTATTTGATTTTATCCTCTCTCTCTTATCTTATCTTCTCTTATCTTCTCTAATCTTTGCCTCTGTCTTTGTTTCTTTGTTTGTGGCCTTAATTACACAGAGAAGAAACAAAAGAAGACAGAAAGTAATAATTATAATAACCATCATCACCATCATCATCATCATCATAGTTTTACATGCAAATAATATTTCAAAAACACTATTAATTCCAGCAGCTCCTGTTGCTGTTTGCTTGTTTTGCTGGTTGTTTGTGTTTATATCAGACTCACTCGTGTAGCTTCTGCTTTCCTCATGAAAATCTCCTCCATGTTCTCGGCTACAGTCTTCACCAGCTTTGCTCCATCAACCTCCTCAATCCTCACCGATCTCTCATGATCCTTATACTTCTGCAGAAACACACAGAAACACACACATACAGTTTTAGACCAAAATGATCTGAACTGAATTAAATGACTAATTGACTAATTTGGCTGAATCAAACCGAATAAAATCAAAGTTAAAATCAAACTGAATTGTACCAAATTAAATTAAACAAAACCAAATCAAATTGAATTTAATTAAACCAGTCTTTCATAAATATTTAAATAATAGAGTTATTGTTGCCAAAATGGTAAATTAATTCACTTCAGTGATTTCTGATTCAGTTTCATTTGATTCAGTGCAGTTTAATCTAGTTTCAGTCAAATTCAATTACATTCAGTTCAATTCAAATGCTTTTCATGTGTTTCTAAATCCCTGTCGTCCCACTTCACACTATTTAATGAGTGTATGAACACTGCTCTCATTGTCTCTGAGGGTCTCTCTCTCTCTCTCTCACTCTGAAGGACAGTGTGATGAGTTACGGCTCTAACTGCTGCACTCATTCGCTGACAGCACCTCTGATTGGCTGATAAGACCTCTCCTTGTCCAAGACTGTCTTTGATTGGCTGAGAAGCTGCTGCAGAGTGTGTGAGTGGCTGATGTGCATTATGGGGTGGCTCAGTGTGTCTGTGTGTGTGTGTGTGTGTGTGTGTGTGTGTGTGTGTGTGTCCACACGTGGTTGGAGGGTAATTGAAATGGAGTCTGAACGCAGGAGAAAGATAATAACGCGTCAAGCCTGGGTGGGCCAGGATAATGAACTACACATCAGAGCACGCTGAGCCTGCAGAACACACACACACACACACACACACACACACACACACACACACGCACACAGATCTGAACAGATTCTCAGACAGCATAGTGTAAATCAGTGTAATAAAGAATGAAAGACATCCACACACACAAACTGCTCATTTTACCAATATGTCCGTAATTCATGTTATTGACAGTGTGCAGAATGGATTGCATCATCCTTAACTCTACAGAATAGGGTACATACACCACACATGCTTACACACACACACACACACACACACACACACACACACAAAGACCATATGTTATACAGTACTGTAATAAAAGTTCCTTTTTGTCCCTATTCCCTATTTATTTCATTTTCGGTGAAAACAGTTAATACATACATTACACATTACAGCCTCTTCACTTTCAGTGTTTCTGAAATATGTTAAACCTAGCAGGGAACTTTTCCTTACTTCCTCTTAAAAGTCAAAGTGTTTCTGCTGCTCACCACCTAAGTACTCCCAAACACATTCAGTGATGTAGAGGTCTGGACTGGGTTTGTCAGTCCGTTGTTCTAACAACAGCAGCAGCTGCTGTGTTGAAT
>NC_132898.1:24157161-24274661 GCF_030463535.1 Salminus brasiliensis | reverse complement strand
CATGAACCTATTAAACTATGCATAATTCCAGGAGTGGGCTACAGGGGTGGAACTGTGTTCTATGGAATATGGTGGTGCTCTATCTAATACTTTTGGGATGAGTTGGCTCACTAATGCTCTTGTCGCTGGATGCAATCAAATCTTCACAGCAGGATCGCTCCAAAATCTAGTAGAAAGCCTTCTTCTCTGGACAGTAGAGACAGTCACTCCAACAAAACCAGGATAAACCCTTTTTAATACCCTTGATTTTAGAACAAACAATTAATGAGCCGGTGTCCCAATACTTTTGTCCATATAGTGTATCAGAAGTGCACTGTAGGGTCTCCTCAGCGAAGCCCCTGAATGACTGCAGCTCTTCACTGAAGATCACTTCAGTCTATCAGTACATCAGAGAGTCAGTGGCTTTAGCACCCTGGTTCTAACACCACTCACACACACACTGCTCACACACTCCGCTCACACACACTCCAAAACTTCAGAGAAGTGTCACTGAAGACCAAGCCTGTCGGGCACGCGCAGCGCGTGCACAGGCTGGTTAAGGTACTCACACTCCGAGCGGGATGCCGTGCTGGGAGGCGCACGCGGGCGAGAGCGCGGAGCTCAGGGTGAACCAGAAGAGCAGACGGAGCGCCGGGTGCATCTCTCCCTCTCTCTCCATCTCTCTCTCTCTTCCTCTCCGAGTCTCTCTCTTCCTCTCTCTCTCTTCCTCTCCGAGTCTCTCTCTTCCTCTCTCTCTCCCTCTCTCTTCCTCTCTCTCTCTCTCTCTCTCTCTCTCTCTCTCTCTCTCTCTCACTGCTCGCCCCTGGTTTTAAAAGCCCCCGTGCGGTCCTCTTGACTCCAGCGCGCGCCAGGCGCGAGAGCAGCCAACTGACTCCCTCTCGCCCTCAACCCCCACCACCCTTTCACACACGCGCGAGCGAGCGCGCGCACACACACCTCCTCTCTACGCTCTCTCTCTCTCTTTAATTCTCTCTCTCTCTCTCTCTCTTTAATTCTCTCTCTCTCTCTCTCTCTCTCTTTAATTCTCTCTCTCTCTTTAATTCTCTCTCTCTCTCTCTCTCTCTTTAATTCTCTCTCTTTAATTCTCTCTCTCTTTTTCTCTAACTATTCTCTCTCTCTCTCTTTAATTCTCTCTCTCTTTTTCTCTCTAACTATTCTCTCTCTCTCTCTCTCTTTAATTCTCTCTCTCTCTCTTTCTCTCTAACTATTCTCTCTCTCTCTCTTTAATTCTCTCTCTCTCTCTCTCTCTCTTTAATTCTCTCTCTTTAATTCTCTCTCTCTTTTTCTCTAACTATTCTCTCTCTCTCTCTTTAATTCTCTCTCTCTTTTTCTCTCTAACTATTCTCTCTCTCTCTCTCTCTTTAATTCTCTCTCTCTCTCTTTCTAACTATTCTCTCTCTCTCTCTTTAATTCTCTCTCTCTCTTTCTCTCTAACTATTCTCTCTCTCTCTCTCTCTTTAATTCTCTCTCTCTCTCTTTCTAACTATTCTCTCTCTCTCTCTTTAATTCTCTCTCTCTCTCTTTCTCTCTAACTATTCTCTCTCTCTCTCTCTCTTTAATTCTCTCTCTCTCTCTTTCTAACTATTCTCTCTCTCTCTCTTTAATTCTCTCTCTCTCTCTTTCTCTCTAACTATTCTCTCTCTCTCTCTTTCTCTCTAACTATTCTCTCTCTCTCTCTTTAATTCTCTCTCTCTCTTTCTCTCTAACTATTCTCTCTCTCTCTCTCTTTCTCTCTAACTATTCTCTCTCTCTCTAATTCTCTCTCTCTCTCTCTTTAATTCTCTCTCTCTCTTTCTCTCTAACAATTCTCTCTCTCTCTCTTTAATTCTCTCTCTCTCTTTCTCTCTAACTATTCTCTCTCTCTCTCTCTCTCTTTAATTCTCTCTCTCTCTTTTTCTCTAACTATTCTCTCTCTCTCTCTCTCTTTAATTCTCTCTCTCTCTTTTTCTCTAACTATTCTCTCTCTCTCTCTCTCTCTCTTTCTCTCTAACAATTCTCTCTCTCTCTCTCTCTTTAATTCTCTCTCTCTGTCTTTCTCTCTAACTATTCTCTCTCTCTCTCTTTAATTCTCTCTCTCTCTTTCTCTCTAACTATTCTCTCTCTCTCTCATTAATTCTCTCTCTCTCTCTCATTAATTCTCTCTCTCTTTCTCTCTCTCTCTCTCTTCAATTCTCTCTCTCTCTCTCTTTAATTCTCTCTCTCTCTTTCTCTCTAACTATTCTCTCTCTCTCTCTCTCTTTAATTCTCTCTCTCTCTTTCTCTCTAACAATTCTCTCTCTCTCTCTCTTTAATTCTCTCTCTCTCTCTTTCTCTCTAACTATTCTCTCTCTCTCTCTTTAATTCTCTCTCTCTTTCTCTCTAACTATTCTCTCTCTCTCTCTTTAATTCTCTCTCTCTTTCTCTCTAACTATTCTCTCTCTCTCTCTTTAATTCTCTCTCTCTTTCTCTCTAACTATTCTCTCTCTCTCTCTCTCTCTCTTTAATTCTCTCTCTCTCTCTCTTTCTCTCTAACTATTCTCTCTCTTTAATTCTCTCTCTCTTTAATTCTCTCTTTCAATCTTTCTCTCTCTCTTTAATTCTCTCTCTCTCCTCAATTCTCTCTCTCTCTCTTTAATTCTCGCTCTCTCTTTAATTCTCTCTCTCTCTCTCTAATTCTCTCTCTCTTTAATTATCTCTCTTTAATTCTCTTTCTCTCTCTCTCTTTAATTCTCTCTCTCTCTCTTTAATTCTCTCTCTCTCTTTAATTCTCTCTCTCTCTCTTTAATTCTCTCTCTCTCTTTAATTCTCTCTTTTTTTCTCTCTCTCTTTAATTCTCTCTCTCTCTCTCTCTCTCTCTCTCTCTTTCTCTTTCTCTTAAATTCTCTCTCTCCTTTCTGTGTGAGGGGATTTCTGGTCTGTAACGTGTTTGGATAATAAAAGGTAATCGTGTTTCTCAGCTCTGCACTGAGAGCTCATGTTCACAGCTCATCACTAAAAAAATGCTATAAAAAAAACCTGTAAGGTTCCTCAGTGAGCGTTTCTAAAAGAGAGAGGAACCTCAGAGGAACCCATCTAAGAGCATGAGGAAGAACAGCTGCTTGGAAACACTGGAGTGATCTTAAAAGCACAGTACAGGAGGCTTAGTGGTGCTGCAAGTACTGTGAGTGCCCCACGGTGTCTGTAGGGAGTTTGGTGTGTTCTCCCCATGGGTTTCTTCTGGGCAGTCTGATTCCTTCTAAGCCCCCCCAAAAATGCAAGTAGGTGGACTGGTGAGAGCCTGCAATGTACTGTCAGGAGAAGCCCCCTTTTCCTTAGGGAGATGCTAATGCTCTGAGAAGGGTCAGAGTTAGTAGATGAAGGCTGTAGGGCTGGATTAAGACTTGCTATTGATTTATTTGACCTCATTTTTGTGCAGCTGCTGAACAAAGATGACGTCTATTTAATTGGATTAGAGGTTTCCGTCAGTCTAATGAGCCGTCATTGGGAGGTTAATGATTAACAAAGTGATTCGTTTCCAGACAGCCAGTCAGAAATGTTCAGATTTGAGCTCCCACAATGGCTTGACACACTTCAGTCCATTATATAGATAAACCTAACATAACTAAACCCAATTTCAGTCTGGGACCTGTGGTCTTTATATGAGCTGGGAGCAGAGCTGCATTGAAAATCTGCATAAGAAAATTAACTAAAACATACAACAAAATATTAATAATAGTAAAGAGTCTATTGTACCACACTCCCATTTGAGCAGCTCACACCACACAGGTTAATCTGTACCAAAGGTCACACAAGTCTATTTTAACACAGAAATCCAAACAAACACTAAGCCTTGCCTTGATCATCTCACTTTAATGTGAGCTGAAGTTCTTAAAAGGTCTTAGCAGGTCAAACCAAGAAGCTCAGTGATGAACTGTCTGATACAGAAAAGAAAAACCCACAGTAATGCATTTATATGTGCGTATATATGTTATTTATATTATATTAATTGTAATAATAACATCCAACACACTGAAGTACACTATATGGTATTTGGTTATTTTTCATTGTATAAAGTTATTGTATCATAAAAAAATTATACTGTCCTGGGAAGAAGGCTTTCACTAGATTCTGGAGCATTGCTGGATACTGAATACTGGATGGAGCTGGGGGTTACACAGGAATTAGGCATGGTGCCAATAGGTTTATCTGCTCTGGAATGGCAATACTTTTCCACAGGGGCTAGACAAGCTGTATGTGTGGACACACATGTTTGGACATAACATATATCTATACACACACACAAATGTAAGCAACTACGTATATGCAATATTTCATACATGTGATATGTATGAAATATTGCACCTATATGTGATATATCCCATATGTATTATGTATGTGTCTACATGTAACCTCAGGAACTAACAGTAAATGGCTTGCTCTTTCAGTGGAAATGCTTGAGATAGTAATTAAGGAAAGTAAGGTCAGAGATTTGGTCAGAAGGAATTATATTGGGTCTTAAGTCAGGGACTTTAGCACTTTGTCTAAGACAGGTAGAGGGAGAGAGAGAGGGAGAGAGATCAAGCAGTGGTTACAGAAAACAGGCATTAGCCTAACACATCAGCTTTGCTGTCTGAACAGAAGACAGGTCAGGAGGAGAACTTCATAAACAACAGATTATCCAGTTTAACATTTATGAATGTAAATATTAATGCAGTACCTTGATATCATTTAAAATTCTATGCAGTTTTAATTATTTTTTATTAATGTTGTTTATTTTTAGGTTTCTCACAGCTGCATTTGTTTTAGCTACAGAGAATCAATGTACTGGTGGGCTGAGTAAGGCAGACAGAAAGAGGGGCGAGAGAGAGAGAGGGGAGTAACATTTGCGTGTGTTAAAATCGTTCCACATCGCTGAGTGGGCTGCAGGACCCCCGGGATCATGGCGCTGGTCCAGGACGTCCCAGAGCATCTGAATGCTTCCTCGGTCAACAGCTACGGTAGAGAAGTTCTGTTACCCCGGGCAGGGCTGGTCACTCTCTCGGCCATTATGGCAGTGTTCTCGGTCACAGCTGTGCTGCTGAATTCCACAGTGATCGCAGTGACCCTGCGGCACCGGCAGCTGCGCCATCCGCTCAACTTCGCCCTGGTCAACCTGGCCGTGGCTGACCTGGGCATCACGCTGACCGGCGCTGTGCCATCTGTGGTGAGCAACGCTGCGGGATACTACATCGGAGGAAGAGTGGGCTGCGTGCTGGAGGGCTTCAGCGTGGCTTTGTTCGGTCAGTCATCTCTCTACACACAGCACACTGGTCAGATTAGCCTGTAACACACTCAGATGCTGCTTAGAAGTGTTAGAAGTTAGAGCTGCAGTTTTAAAGTGAGGGACTTCTAACTTGTAGTTTTAATAAAGGTAGTGAAGAAACTGAGAAGTGAGCCACATCACTAGCTGATGCATTAGAGCTGGATATCTGGCGCTTTCCTCCGAGTGCGTTGGTTGCCCAGTGACGTTGCATGGGCAGCAGTTCAAAAAGCAGCAGTGGCTGGTTGTGAATGTGTCAAAGGAGGTATGTGTCAGTCCTCACCCTTACAGTGTCTGGAGCATTACATGTGATGGAGGTGAGTACTAAAGAGAGGGCAATTGATTATCTATAATTGGGGAGGGGAAAATTAGGTAAATAAAAAAGGTCTAAAGAGCCTTCGCTTGATGTAAAGTTCCATAAAAACTCATGTGTCTTTATGGAACCAAATGCGGTTCTTCTATAACAGTGTTATAAGAAACCCTTACTGTGTAGGCAGTGGTTTTGACAGTGTTGGCTCAGTTGTTAGAGCACTGGGTTATTGTTCACAGGGTTGCCGATTTGACACCCAGGTCCTCTAAGCTGCCACTATGGCCCCCTTGAGCAAAACCCATAACCCTCCATGCTCTAGGGTGCTGCTCTGTGCTCCTATCCTGGCTTTTGAGAAGAACAGAGTTATACCGTCGTTCTGTACAAGTGTATATGTTTAATGACAACGGTTTACTCTTTAAAGCTTATTGTTCAGTAACTCGTCTGAAAGTAATGCAGTTGCAGCTCTGAGAGTCAGGAGCTGAAGTGTGACCCTATATACAGACCCTTAGAGATTAAGGAGTTAATGCTGGTAACGCGTCCTGTACTGTGTGCAGGTATCACAGCACTGTGCACTGTGGCTCTGATTGCTGTCGAGCGTTTATTCGTGGTGTGTAAGCCGCTGGGCACCATCCTCTTCCGGGAGAAGCACGCTGTGGTCGGTGTGGCAGCGTCCTGGTTGTGGTCACTCCTTTGGAACACCCCTCCACTGTTTGGCTGGGGAAACTATGAACTGGAGGGTGCTGGGACATCTTGCGGCCCAGACTGGCAAAACAGAGACCCGAAAAATCTCTCCTACATCATCTGCTACTTCGTTCTGTGCTTCGCTGTCCCGTTCGTTATGATTGTGGTGTCGTACTCGTGGCTGCTGTGGACGCTGAGACAAGTAAGCAGCTTATCCTTAATGAAGTGAGATAACCCTTACTCTGTGAATCAAATCATATGGAATCAGAGCAAATCTTTTGAAAACAATGAATAATGATTATTGGTGTTTGTGCAAGTTACAATTACATTTATTTTACAAAATGTAAACTCTTAAGGCCAATCAGAACAAGTTATGTGGAATGTTTCCTTAACATACTAAATTCAACTAAATTAAAGGAATGGTTTAGGCTGGAACAGGTTTGTTTACAGTGAATTCTACACTGTGAGAAAGAGATTGATCATTAAACATTGTGATAATGATGTTACTGAACTATTAGTATTTTCTCCTGCACTGCTCTTTAAATGAGAGTCTGCCTCCCACTTAGATAAGTTATGTCACACCTCTAATGGTGATTAGGTTGAGGATTTGGGAACGACGGAGATGATCTTGGATCAGCTTGAAGACCTGATCCTGGGATGTGTGTAAAGTGTTTCTCACAAAGCAGGATTTCTCACAAAAGCGTCTTCAGTCAGTTTGATTTCAACATCTTCTGGAAAACATAGATGGAAAATTGATAGACGCTGGTTACTGGTTGAATGTGGGTAGTTACTTTAGGCAACAAAAATTTAATGTCAGGACAACATCCAAAGCCAACGTCAGCTTGACGTAGAATAAGAACATTTAGTTGTGAGGTATGGTGGCCATACGTCACTATGTCTGCTAAATTTCGTGTAATGTTAACATGTTTTGGTTTTTAAACCCATTTTTACACAGTGCAACACACATACAACAGCTAGGCTTGTGTGAACTTCCTTCCTGCACTGTGACATCCTTACTGGAGTTTTCTGTTTCCTCACCTGTTCCTCACTTCAGGTGGCTAAAGTAGGAGGTGGAGCAGCAGCTAAAGCGGAGACTCGGGTAGCGTGGATGGTGGTAATGATGGTGGTGGCTTTCTTGGTCAGCTGGATGCCCTACGCCACTCTGGCCCTCACTGTGGTCTTTAAGCCTGATATGAACTTCAGCCCTTTGGTGAAAGTCATGCCCATCTACATGGCCAAGAGCAGCACTATCTACAACCCCATGATCTACATCTACATGAATAAACAGGTGAGGGAAGTGCACTGTGTATACTGAAGGGGCATGATTGTGAAGACTGTGTTTTAATGTGAATTCATAATAATACAACAAAAATCACTGCTTTAAAGGAATGAGATCTCAGCTGGTGGTAAATGTATGGCTCTGCCAGCACTGGTAGTGAGTAGAGTTAGGATTCAGCTTGATAGTAATTAAGACTCAAGTCTCCATTCATGAAGTTCACCCAAAATTCTTGAGGGGTTTTAAACACACTCAGTCAGTTAAAAGTAACATGTTAACAGTTTAAATACAGTTTAGAAGTCAATGAACTTTTTATTTAAGGAAATATATTGCTGGGATACTAACACTGTATGTTAGCCAGACTAAAGAATCTGCCCGGTTTAACCTCCCTAAACGGCCTACTATACATATTAATAGACAGGAGCGCCACTTGGTGGTTGATGCCATGCATAGCTCTATTATATTATTCTAAAAATGCTGTAGGTCACCACTGCTGCACTGTGATGGTGTCATATGATTGTACTGGATTTGATTATATTTAACGATAATAGTATTTAACGGTATTGAACATGTTTACCATGCTGAGTGTTAACACTCACGGTTCCCTTCAATTAAAAATGCTTTTGCTGGGACAACCATTTGAATGAACACTCTGCCTGGTTTAACATTATTTTTCATTCACAAGCTTTAGAGCTTCTCTTGTAATGATTTGTAAATGCATGGTTTTGGCCTGACAGGAACGAATAACAATCATGTACCTTACTAGCTGCTCCTCCCACAGTTTCAGATGTATGCTGTGCCGTTTCTGCTCTGCGGGAGAAACCCCTGGCCTCCAGAAGATGAAGAGACAACAGAGGTTCAAACCACTGTGAGTGCCCTGAACAACAGAGTCGCTCCAGAGTGATCAGTTTAATCACTGCTTACATGCACCCAGCTGTCGTCTCATCAATTCAAACTGGTTCAAGACAACAAAGGAGAAAGAACCAACCCTCCTGAAACATGTTCTGGCATCCTAGAGACCATTTTGCAGGGTTCCAGAATTTCCCTCATTTGCAAAATCCAGTGATAAACTCAATCTAGAACAACTACCTTCAGCTTAATATCAGAAGCCTGCAGTGATTTTCCACGGTCACACTGCTGGAGGTCCAGTCTTGTCAAAATTTTGCTCGTGTCACTGACCCATTTCTCAGCCCTGATCCTGAAAAACATGAAGCAGGTTTTGCATCAACAGATCACTAACAGGGGCCAGGAATGTTTTCCTATGACAACACTCACCTGTGCCAAGCAAACACCTGTTAGGTAACATTTAGGTTTGACATTTATTGCCTAGTTCTTAATTATCTCTTGTGACGTTGGGTAACGCTGCCAGGTTACTCCAATTTCCTGGAAAGTTTACACGTGACGTAAACCACGGCCTTCTGTGGAACAGACCCCCACACCAGAGCTGCCTCGGATTTCCATACAGCACTTATGCTGTGTTCCATTTACCTTGGAAGTCGGATGTCGGACCTAGGAATGATATTACACCTTACCTGACTATGTTCCACTTTAACATTCAGATAACTGTACACTATCTAAAACCACTTAAAAAAAACGATAACTAAAGACTTCTGGGTTTAAACTGGTTTGAACAGTCCTGTACTGGTGTTTTATGGTGAACATAACCAAAATATGTTGCCCATTTATGTGCAACGTTAGCATTGTTAGCAATAACAGTTAATAACAACACACTTGGAAACACGCCCACAAACTGAAACTGAAGCTGAACAGTACTGAGTGTACAACTGACTTAATGACACAATATAGACAGAAGTGCTAATAAACTGTATAATGCTACTGCTTTCACTATTCTTGATGAATGGTCCCACCATCCTGGATTTTGAACACAGGGTTGGTAAGGCTCTTTCGACTTTCTCTTGACTTTCTGAGTGGGAAATCCG
Organism: Salminus brasiliensis; assembly: GCF_030463535.1. NCBI lineage: Eukaryota > Metazoa > Chordata > Actinopteri > Characiformes > Bryconidae > Salminus > Salminus brasiliensis. Next base: position 24,265,197 of record NC_132898.1, on the reverse strand, counting down.
AGATTCCAGTTAAAATTTCCTAAAAAAGTTCCTGGAAATCCGACATCCCAGTTCAAATGTAACGCAGCATTAAAAACTGTGCCATTATCATAGCTACATAATCTAATCCCAGCCTCTAATTCTTTAAATCATTTGTTCTGTACTCTTCTTTGTGGTGTTGTATTAAAAGTGAGCGGGTAGGTAAGTCGATCCTGATTTTTTTTTATTTTTTTTTTTTTAAGTTTATTCAGTAATAATCATTAGAAAATAAAACTTCAGTTTTGATTCAAATCAAGTCCAGGCCAAAATAAATAGGAAAAAATACAAAAAATGCATTGATACAAAACCTAGAGGGTTTTCATAAATCATCTGCTACGAAGAGAAAATCATTTTTACTGAATAAAAACCATTACAGAGCAAAAATCAGGACTTTCAAGTAGAGAACATTATCACGCATCTTTCCAATATATTTGTACATAATATACATGGTAATCTTATATTTCCTTACAGCATTAATAACAATAGGACTAATTTGAATAGTAGAAGTAAGAGTTAATAATTCTAGAATGAAAAATGATGAAAACGTTGAAATCAACAGACATTTCTTTGTAAACTTGTAAATTACCATAAGAGTTTTTTAAACCCGTTACCATGTTTAATTACAGAGAGGTGCACCTTTTTTGTCTTTTCTCCTTTTTCTCGTTGTCCCAGCATTGAAAGGTGAGATGTTAAATGACAAATATAGATTTCACTAAACCATACACACAGTCACAGAAAAAAGTACAAAATCCGCTCACCTTAATACACAAAACTTTGAATAGAAAAACAGGAGAAACCCAAAAGCACGGACAGTCATTTGTGCAAAGACCAACAGCCATGTGCTAATATGTAAATCCCATTGGTATAGAATGAACCAAATATATATTTATTATAATATATATATATTATTTTTAGTTTTTTTTATTCAGGAGTCCCTGACATGAGGTAAAAGTAAGTTCGTTTAATCTTTAGTTAAATTTTTTTGAAAAGTTTCTTTTCTAAAAAATAATGCATATATTACTTTTCTTACGAGTAGTTGCTACGAATAGTACAATGTGCCTAGAATGCGCATTGGTCCTCTCACAAGATATATTCACATAAAGACCAGAACACTATATATAGAGATTTTTTTTCTCACAAAACATTTCGGAGCCCTTTCAGATGTGCACACGCAGTGGTTAAACCCACGTTTTTTTTGTCATGACAGTGTTCGGTTGACTGAAAGCACAGTACTCACTCAACAAATCAATAAATCAGTCACACTAGAACTACAAATCCCTAAAGTTCCCTTTTCCCCTAGGTTTAATCTGTGCTGAAGCTTGGTGCTTCAAGGCAGTGCCTCTGCAGTCATGCTTTTTTTTAAAGTCATTTTTGTCTGTTGGAAGTGACATGAGCTCATTTGTCTTAATGCAGAGGAGGAAAAAAGCCTCATATTTAAAACACTTTTAAAGTTTTAATGGGAGAAAATAATGGTTCAAACTCTGATATGGTTGCAGAGAGATAGAGATAGATAGGTAGACATAGAGAGAGAGCGAGAGAGAGAGAGTGAAAGGGTTTAGTATTGCTTAGCCACTCTCTAGCCCTGCTTGTTAAGATGCAGCATGCCGACTGTACCATAACACTGACAAAACTATCTCGCGCCATCTTTAGGACCTCTATGCCTTTGCTGCATTTGCTGCAAAAACTTTCAGTCTTCCAGTTTACTTTTGGCAGGAATTGTACTGTGTGATATCACTCTCATAATCCTTCAGACCCATTTGAAAACAGCTGTGAACATATTATAACGAATGGATCAACAGAAACGGTCCAAAATGACCATTACCATTTTTTTAGAATACAGGGAGTTTCAATTTGCACTACTAAAGGGAAACAAAGACTCAAACAATGTTGGTACAAGTTACCCACTGATCTGAGAGCAGCTTTGTGTTCCAGCGGCTGAGGTTAAGCACTGTGATGTCTATGCCAGCTTCTGCAGGCTTCTCAGTCAGACAGCCTGCACCTGGCAGTATCAAAACACACAATATAAGCAGCATTGTCAATGCACAAAGCATTTAACGTTGAATCCTCCTGTGCACCTCCTCTGCACAAAAATACACAACCACACACGGGGAGCAAACCCTCGAACAGCCAGAAGTCCTGGATCAGACCCATTACAGAACACAGTAACACAAAGACATGTAAGACAGATCCACTACCAGAGCCCTACCAGAGTGACCAGCAGCCAAGGTCATACTTCCTAATCCCATACTGCATGCTGGGGATTTCAGGGAATGGATATTGATGCCTTTACACTTGAGAGTCGGTCATACACACATGCACACAGTCCACACACGCACACACAAAAAAGAGAACAAAAAAACAAACACACAAAAAAACCCAACAATTTGCATATCTTGTGCGGGTGTGTCACAGACATAACCTCTCATATAAAATGGCTGTTTACACAGACCTGTTCAGAATGCATATGAGCAACAAATAAAATAAAGAAGGCAAAGAAATCATCCAGTCCAGTATCTAATAAAGTCACACATATTCTATTTTTGTCTCCATAATACCGTAACATCAATTAGGATCAATATTGCTGATTTCTTTTTTTTTCCTACGGTACATAATTACAAAATATATAACGTCTCTTTACAAAGTTATTCTCTTTTTCTTGTATATTACAATTAATTACAGCATAGTAATTGTGAAAGCCCAAAACAGGCTACCCTAGAGTTAAAAAATAACCTGCCTGCTAGTGCATTCAAAACAAATGCTGCAATCGTCTTCGAAAAAGTATCTCCAGACTGATAATGCAATAATAAGTCATAGTAAATCATGATAGTAATCGTAAACCAGCATGGTCTTATTGGTGTTAATAATCTAAAGATCTGCAATTCTCATCATCCTTTGAACGTACGGGGTGGAGTACAAACTAAAGCCTCTAGGGGGAGATATGCCTTACTTAGCTTGCATTGAAAACGTGCTTGATATGCAAAAACCCTTAATAAAGTGACTGAGGTAATGACATCTTCGATCTGATTGTCATCACCTTGGAAAAAAACCCACCCCCACCCACACCCCTTTCCTTCGAGGACACCTCACTTTGCAACTTCTCATTGGTCCATGGCCTACAATGACAGCACAGGCAGCCACTCACTTTTTCAACAAATCAGGGGTGATCTTCAAATCCCCAAAGTACCATCATCATCATCATCATCAGCAGCAGCAGTCTGATAGAGTGGAACACTATCGCCTGGCAACGTGACTCCTCGCTGGCCCCTTGGCGAATAGGAAGCAAGTGGATGGGGCCATTGTCTCAGCGTCCTTACTCTAGGTGCCTTTCTACTGCACTGTAAAGGCACTTCTTTTGGTTATAAGCCAATAGATGCATTTTGTTTTTTTTTGTTTTATTTTATTGAGGAACGCGCCAATCGTTCAGCATTAGCCGCTTACCAAACGCTATAATGTGGTGATGCATATCATTTCGTCCGCCAAGTCCTCCTCATACTGAGGCCGAGGTTCAAGTTCTGGCTCCTCGTCGCTGTAGCTGGCCGAAACGTCCTGCATGTCGTAGTCTCTGTGACCCAGTATAGGAAAAACGTTGACCCCATTTACCCCTGGCGTAACTCCACCATTCAGCAGGTGGCTCGCGGCACTTTCCATCTCATCAATGGTCATGTCACAGGCGTCCGCAATCTCGTGCTTTGTGGCTGCCACAAACTTTGGGTCCTTAGCGTATCTTCCCAGTCCTTCTGATATCAGAACCTGTAAAAAAACAACAAATGCTAAATCAGAATAGCAGTCATTCTTATATTTGGCTCACAGGCATGTAGGACAGTAACATAATTCTGGGACATCAAAACTAACAGAATCATAGTAAGATAAATAGCATCATCATTTCCAAAAAGCATCTGTGACACTTTCACACAAGGATAAAAAAATTTCACTTTCTCCAATGTTGGGATCACTCTAGGGGAAGTCATTGAATTTTAAGCTGATAAAAAAACCATTAACAGGGTTTTCTCTGCCATTGAGACATGTCGGGGGGCTCTGAGTGGCTCAGCTGGCCCGCGAGTCACATTCCTGAGTCAAGTCACATTGCCATCAGCTCTCATTACTTTTAAGCAATGTTAGCCAACACAGGCATCTGTTAGTTGGTACAGTGGACTTGGGGACCCACACTTTTAGGACATGGCAGTACCAATTAGGAGAAAATGGGAAAATCATTTTTTTAAACTTTAAAAAGTTTTTTAAGGGTCAAAGTTGTTTTTCGAAAGGCAGTTTGGACTGAGACACTCCTTAAAACATAGGAATGGTAAGGCTAAAACATGAATTTAAAACATGTAAAATTAACCAATGAATTCTAAAATGAGCTGTTCTTGCAGCTTGGACTGTGTGGTCTAGAGAGTGGATATGCCAGAAGGTCAGAAATCAGAGTTGAAAGTGGTAGTTTATTCTTTTCTGGATCAAACTGGGTCATACACTCACCGCCTCCACCAGGCTGGTAGCGCTGCCTCTCTTCTGATGATACTGGTTGCGATACTCAGGTGGAATCTGCAGGTGCACTGGTGAGTAGTTGCTCTGCTGATATTCTGGATCATACCATGAGCTTTTTCGTACTGAGGAGCGGCTGCTGCTGGCGCTGTCTCTGAGTGGGCGGTCCACTCGGATAAGGGGTGTGTAGTAGGGGGTCCGGTCTTTGCTAGCCGGTGTGGCCGGTGTGGCCGGAGGAGTGGCCCACGAGCGGGTGGAGCGAGTAGGTGAGAGTCTGTGAGCTCTGCTTGAGTCCAGCCCTGCTACCGCCATCACCTAAAACAGACCAGTGGCCATAATAGCAACAAACCATAGTGTGGTTTTAATCTAATACTGGTTCTTGATCTTTACAATCTCTTCTGTATTAAGCTGTTTTGATTGCGCCAATGAATAGAACAGTGCTACCTGGTGTTGAATTCCAGCAGTAGAACAGCAATAAATGTAAATGCATTAAATGCAGATATGAGACTGTCCCATGATGTGCAGTGTGGCACATTGTGGATTCCATGACATGCAAAAAATGCAAAACCACCAAACTAATTGAATTTAGAATAAATAATTATTCAAAACTCAAAAAAAACAGAGGCTGCAGAAAACCATCTTCTCTTATTCTTCCAGTGCCCTCTACTGGACAAAACACAATTTTACATTATGCTGTAGTGCAGTGGTTCCTAACCCAGATCTTGCACGACCCCCTGTCCTGCACATTTGGGTGGGGTCCTGCTCTATCCACCACCTTCAACTCAGGAAGGGCTTGTTAATGGGCTGATTAGCTTGATAAGATGTATTGGGAACAGGGTAAACCATAAAATGTGCCTTCATAACCAAAGTTGGGAAGCACTGCTGTAGTGCACAGCAGTGTGCGAGTAATGACAGTGTGCTACACTGCTAACAGTGTGATACAACTAACTACAAAAACCTGTGAATAGAAGACCAGTTGTAAAACAGGTGACCTGAGGATGAGTGAGCAAGTGAGCAAATTTTAAAGACATCAGTGTATTTGTATATCTTATCTTATCTTATCAGTGTTATCCAGATATAGAACTACATTTAAATGCAATCACTCAGCCGTACCTGATGTTGCATTAGATGCAATGGAAGAGCAGTTCGTTGGTGAGGAAGATCATCCTGGCTGCTCTGTCTGCGCAGACACTCAAAGTTAAACGACGGCCTCCGGTGGCCTGGGTGTGTCAGAGAAAAGAGACAGAGAGCTTGTATATTGGTATCAAACAAAACCCTAAACCAAATAAAACACAAAGCTATGTGATGGTTTAAGAACCCCTCATGTTTCAGAGACCCACCTTGGGGAGTAGGGGGAAGCAGCCGTCTCTTTGGTGACCTATGTGAGTCGTGATAAAGGAGCTGCTCGTCATCATCATAGTAACTGTCGGGGTGATGGTATCCACGAGGAGTCTCGTACTCCTGATCACTGTTGGGGTACCTAAGCAAGAGGGGTCTGTATGTTCATTTATACAAGCTGGATAATTACCCAATCACAGAACATGCAGAGTAAGAGTGTTATGTATGTTGTATTATTAGTACATGTGTGCTTGATTTCCTGTTTGTAAGACAACACACACTGTGATTTCATACTATAAAAACATTTGTGACATCATACTGACGTATGGCTATGGCATCACCAGGGATGAAATCATTATTAAGTGAAAGTCTGGATCAATCAGAGATGGTGGTGATACCTTTCGCCGGACAGCATGCTGTCGTCTTCATAGAACTCCTCTCCACTGTAGTACTCCCCAGAGTAGCGGTCCTCTTCATATTCTTCCTCACGGCGGATGGTAGGGCGCCGCCTATCGCTGCCTTGTGACCTACAGGGCAGTCAGCAATTATAAAACATTAGGTAGGCCCTAGTTGTAGACATCAGGGTGAAATTACCATGCAGTGCCATGCAGACGTACACCTTCAGGGGGCAGCAATGCAGGCACAAGCACAGCTTTTTAAAGACATTAGCAGCGTGAGTTTTGTGCGCTCACTAGCCTGGGGCTAGTCTTTCTTAAGCAGTTTTTTTCATTTAAATGCAGGGGGGGGGGCTAACTGTAAGCAACAATCAGGCAGAGATGAAGCCTTGTCTGAGACTACATGACTTTGTCAGTGGGTGTGACCCACTAAAATTTAAAATTGAAAAAGGGCCAATATTCTTTGCCTTTGCAGTTACTATGTCTTTAAGACCCACATATACAAATAAGCTTTGTTCTAACTGTCTTCCCTGTATTGATCCTCAATTTAATGTTGTTCAAATGTTCAAATGTTCTTGGTTTTAAGATATCAAGTCCAAAAAACATTAACTCTTTAATTTCAAACAATGCCAAAATAAACTGCTTATCAGTTATGCAGACCCTTAATCCTGGACTAGGCCTACTCTCTGCCCAGATATTAGAAAAAACTTCTCTGCTATTGAGTTTGGCAGTGGTGAAGAGGCAAAGCAGACTAGAAACCAGGTTAGGCTTACATGGGGCATCTGCAAGATTTGCAAAAAGGCTTACTTAAAGGACAACTCCAGCAAATTTGCTATTCTTACGAACAATGTCTCTGTATTTGTTAATCAAGATTCAAAAAATGTATTGTAAATTACACCTTTCCAAAGGAGTCATCCTTTAAGGCTAGCGTTTTATCAGTGGTAGTTTCCTTGTCTAGCAGGCACATGCACAGCAAGCCATAGTCTTTTTTCCCTCTTCCCTCCTTTACCCAATCACAGCACAGAGCCCCTAAAGATTCATGTTGATTGTCCAATAGATGATGGTATACTTTCTTAAATAAATAATTTTTTACAACAGCTCTGTGTTGGGAGTAACAACAGGGAAGGAGAAAGTGCCTGCCTGCACTAGCAACAATGCTGTTATCCATGTTATATGCTGTTACCTGCTATAGGGAAGTGCATGGCCTAACGTGAAACGTACCTAATATAGGTCTCATAGTAGCGCCTTCTGCTCCAGAAAGCAGAGAGATGGTTAAGAGAAAGCATTTCGGTTAAGAAGGAGAGAAAGAGACGGAGGGAGAGAGGAAGGAGGAGAAAGCAGAAAAGGAAGGGATGGCATATATAGCATACAGTATATATAATATATACAGCATTATTATATATGTGGAAGAATGGTGATGGGAGAAATTGCATGCTAAATTCTGAATTAGGGCCGTTCAGCAATTGAATTGAATTGAAGCAGAAGACAGAATCCATTTGAATGAATGTGGAAAAAGGTACCACAGGAATATGACTTTGAAAATGACACAGGTTAGTACAGAAAATACCAAGTAGGAAGACAGACAGGCCTTGAACCGAAATGACTGAAGGTATTGTTTTCTGTGGAACTGTTCAAAAGGTAATTATTAACTATTAACTATTCAATACAGTGGCAATCTAATGGACTGTTGCCTAGGTTTACTCAGTATCTAAACCAACTAAGGGCCAGCATCCAGCACAGTTTGGAGATTTCCCAGCTCTAACACACTAACTAGACATGGTAATTAATGTGTGAGTTGGATCAGGTGTGCTTGAGCAGGAAAAAAACCCACAAAACTGTGCAATAATCTGGTCCTGCAGTCCCAGAGCTCCCCGTCCCTGTCTATGACATATCTAATGCACAAACAGTGATTTAAGGGAAATGACAAAGGACAATGAGTGAAATGTGTGAACAGTTTAAGAGTCACTTTACTTGATCTTCACTACTAGGTATATCATTCACATACTGTATGTACAGAAAGCAGAAATATCCTATACCCTTGAAAAATGTAACGCTATCTGTAGTAACTATATGAACATGTGTTTTTGGAAGCAAGTGGAACATTACCCTATACCCTAAGGGCACTTTCTTACCTATTAGTCCGTTTGCTTGTCCAGCTCTTATTTTTGTCGTGTGTCTATTTGGTCCAACTGGGTTTCGTGCTGCATAAGTTAAAGTGCAGCATGAAAGAAATTGAATAATTAAACAACTGTGTGACTGAAAGTTGTTTAATTATGTGAAATTTTCATTCACTGATCACAAACACTGTGTGTTTGTTTCTCTTTCCGCAATCAGGATGAATTGTGTCATCACTGCAATCAAACTGGACAAGCGTTTATCTGAAGACAAACTTGGTCTGGTTCAATTGCAGTGTTCTCATTGCACCAAATGAACTGCATCAAGGGAGTAAAAAACAACAACACAGGGTTCCAATCAAACGGACTAAATATTGTGTGAGTGTGAAAGTGCCCAAAAACCCTCAGAAAAGAAACCACAGAATCCAACACAGAGATTACACTATTAGTTTGTGTTCACCTTTGCCCGTGTGGTGTCCTTGGCTTTTCATAGTCGCCGGGGTAGTATGATCCTGGGTATCCGTTTGCAGGCATGTGCTGGTAGTAGCGGCTGTGGCCTCCATTGGGAAGGCTGGAGACGTTAGCATTGTTGAGGTTGATGTTGGTGGACTTGGGAGACTTGCCGTAGGAATTGTGGTGGTGATGATGGTGGTGGTGATGATGGTTATGGTGGGCCATGGCATTGGCGCGGCCCAGCCGGCCCACTGGCTGTTCCATGTGGGCGTAGTGCGGGGGTGGATGGACCTGAAGGGGGCGCTGGGTGGCATTGGTCTGATGACCGGAACTTCGGCGATGGTCTCCGTTGATGTGGTTCATGTGATTGCCGAAAAGGCCGCCGTTTCGCTGTTAATAAACATCCATGAGCATGAAATCATGAATCTGGCAGATCTCACAAAGTGCTTTGTTTACACCGGTTTATTTATTAGTCAGTTGATGCTCTTTTGTTTTTTAAAAATAACAAAATGGGTAAAAAGAAGTTGGTAAGCTGATTTAATGGTTCATGATATGAATGAATCTGATGAACTGACATATCCTGAGGTCTTCTCTAAGCTACTTTTGGTATAAACCAAAATACAGTTACATGTCATAACTAAACTCACCATTTTCTATAGGCTCAGTGAAATTAGCTAAACAAGGTTATCAATGCAATCCAGTTGTACCCTTAAAGCTTTACAGCCATCAACAGTAGGAAAATATCCTTCTGAAATTCCCTTGGACAGAAGAACAACCTGCCTTTCATAAATACTAAAGAGTCAGCGATTGTGACATTGACCAATTGTGCAGAAGGAGCTTGTAAAAGTGAGTCCTTTACCCTATAAATCTCCTCGTCTTCCTCAGGCAAAAAGTCTACTAGCTCCTCATCCTGCAGGTCACATGATATGGCACGGCGGATTTCAGGCCCAATATCATGCAGCGTACGGAGACCAGCCTGTAACCATGACAACACAGGAGAGCTAAGAACTGGCTCATTCGAAGAAGCTTTGTGAGCTGAACGGAGACACACACAATAAACACACACCACCGTCAAAAGACTCTGCTCAAGAGTAACAGCAACACGGACAGTTCTCGACAAGACAGTGCCAGACAGGACAGTGTGTGAGATGAAAAGGGTAAACACCACATCTTTTATGTAACCCTTATACACTACATTACATTTACATTGACCTCAGGGTATCTGCAGGTTAAGAAAATTAAATGATGTTAACTTAAAAGACGCACAAAAGACCCAAAAGTTGGGGGGGGGGGGTCGCCTTATTAATTAGGACTTTGCACGCTGTAGACTTTTTTGGGTGCGCAATAACTACCTCTCTACAGGTGATACTCCAACAAACGGGAAATTTTACATAGTTCATCCAGAGGTATTGATTACACTGATACCTTATAGGTAAATATTAGAATGAAAAGATTTGAAGGCCTTTTATTAATCACTGAAACCCTTTTATCACTATTTATAGCTGTTTCCAACTTTAAGATCGAATCTGATAAAAATAAAAATGCACAGAAAAAAGAAGGGAGATTATAAATCAATCCCCTCTTTTTTTTAGCACACACAGAAATGCACAGCAGGGCAGTGAAACTGAGGAACATACTCATGGCACTGTGGCCATGTGTATAGAGACAATGAAGACATGAAGGGAGTCCAGGAGGTGGAGGTGGACTACAAACCAAACATACAGAAAACATGTACATGTACATATATGCAAAACACCACCACTTTTACACACTGACACATTAATATTCAAGTTTATAAAGAAAACATAGGCATGCAGTATGTCAATCCACTAATAGTGTTTTCCAGATAGTTTCCTTAGTAGCCATACATGCATGCTCAGAGTGCACTTGGTCATCTCATAGGGCATTTTCACACCTGAAAGTCTGGACCAAGATCCAAACCAAGGTTCATGTTTTTGATGGGGTTAGAATCCGGTGAACGCACTAAAGAATTTTGCACAATCTACCCATGTCCCGTTATTGTGGGTTGTTTTCCCTTTACTTGACATTGATTGGCTTCTAGAGGGACAAGAATCTGATGTCAGATCTGACTTGTGTTGTCAGCTCGGTGGGTCGCCTTTCCTGGAGAAAACAGACTGATCTGGTTCCACTAAACTATTGATATCACAGCATTATTACCAGCACCACTAACTTCAAGCTCAAACTCAAGACTATTTCCAATTCACAAAGTGAACGAACACGTCCTGCAACAGTTATTTAATCACCTGCTCCTTTTTACTTCTTTCCCAGTTCTTTTTCTTCTGTTGTTTAATGAGTGATGATAGCTTGCCTCAACTTCCTGTAATGGGTCTGAAAGTTCAAACTATGCAGAGAAGTATTTTCACGCTGCAAACAATCCCAACCATGAAACCACCTATTATGGTCAGACCAAATTTTGGTCCTTGGTCCGGACCAAAGACCGAGGCACCTTTCACATCTGCTGTGAAATTTTGGTTGGACCAAGCTGAAAAGTCTGAAGGTCCAGATCAAACAAGGTGGGTGTGAATGCATTCTTAATGAGTGACACAAAGTGCACTAGCATCACATTAGCATTTCTTAAAGAAAACTTTCTCCTGATATTCTCGTTTCCTTAAAGCACACAATCCTTCTGACATGGTGCAATTCTGAAAATACTGCATAATTTGTTGCATACTGCATTTCACCCCATTCACACACAAATCACAACACACACAATCAGACATGCCAGAGTGTCTCACCTGCAGTGCGATGGCAGTGTTGTTCTGTGCGGGATGCACTCCGACCAGTCCCTCCTCTTTACGTTTCTTGAATTTCCTAAAGTAGTCCTGTATCAGGAAGGTGGCATAGAACTTCCCCACGGTTACCTCATCATCTGGACGAACAGACCACACAGACATGCGCCTCCTGTGTCAGCATGCTACCTCACCCCCACACACACTCGCACACATTTCCTTGGCACACAGTCCTGTAGTGTTTCATCCTCTGACCCTCTGATAAAATTTTATGCAGACATGATTGATAAAAGGCTGGTCATTGATCTGAAATGCGGCAAAAATGTGTTTCTGATAGTTTCTTTCACAGTTCCAAAGCTTAATATTAACATGCCCTTTAAGGGTTTATAGAAAATGACTGGAATTGTCATTGTCATTGCCTAAAATGTTCTCTTCTGCAGCATCGGCTATGAAGTTACTTTTACAGAATGTTGGGAAAAATGGCAAATCCCATTCAACCTAATGACTTTAGCTGCTAAAAAATGTAGGTACACTGGAAAGAAATCAATGATGTATATTTTTTTGCTTTTACTGATAATGGAAATCAATAATGCACTAAGAATGTCTGTATTGTGAGCTACAGCCTCTAAAGGTAACAGTCTAAAGGTGAACTATTGTTATATACACTGAGGCTAAGCTACATTATCCCATTAAGGTGAATAGTAACATCACTCTAAATGTAGGTATTGTGATATACACTGAGGTGAATCAATAATTTCTCAATAGGATGAATGGGAGTTCGCTAACATTCTGTATATAATTATCTATAAAGTGCTGCACAAGCAGCCACTGTAAATTCTACTCAGCACATGCAAGCAAGCAAAAGGCACTTTTATGTATGTGTGTGAGTGTGTCTGTGTATAACTACACGTTTGGTTTTCAGCTGGTTCTGCGTGTATGGGTGGGTAATATGAAGGTGAGTTGTTCATATATTATTATGAGTTAAATCACAACAAACACTTAAAACAATAACACACCACACTAGTCTGTAAACTGATCATCCCATTATGTGATAATATATTGCAACACTGTAAGATAAATTATATATTGCAAGTCTTTTGAATCAAATATAAACTATTCATTAAAAATCAATACTGTGTTTTGATGTATCAATATTTTCTTAATCCCCTAATATTTTCTTAATCCCCTAATATACATATATATATACAATGTATTTTAGTTAATTTTTGTCATACCACCCACTCATACACACGCATATGTGTTTAAATTATGTGTGTGTGTGTGTGTGAGAATCATTCTGAAGCAGGGGTCTGTGTCACTATTTAAACAAGCACGCTGGGGACAGAGTTTGGAAAGAAGAGGCAACACTAGTTCCATGCCACCACCCTAAAACAGAATTGCTTCAGAATATTCTGAAGAGCTTTCAAATAGACAGATACAAAAGTGAACGAGGAACAGAAGCTGTGGAAAAGCTCAAGCACAGTGAGTGAGAAGGGAGCGAGAAACATAGAGAGAGACATACAGAGAGTGAGAAAGAGAGAGAGAGAGAGAGAGAGAGAGAGAGAGAAAGAAAGAAGACTGAAGAGAAAGAACACTGGTTTAGTAGGAAAGATGTAGCATGCCTGAAATGCCATGCAAGCCCAAAGCCCAGCACACACACACAAATACATTCACATAAACACATTCATACCTTGACACACACACAGACACACACACACACACACACGCCATCGAGAATCCGGACTGGACGCAGCAAGAAGGCCAAACAGGAGAAAAGACCATGGTGTCACACACACACACACACACACACACACACACACACACACACACAAACACGCACACGAACAAACGCGCACAAACACTCACACACACATTGCAGAGATTCAACCAGGAAAACAACAGCATAGAACAGCAGGAAAAACCCAGAGCAGTGCCAAAACTGGTGTGTGTATGTGTGTGTGTGTGGGGGGGCAATTTGCTAGAATACAGTAACAGAATGTATGCGTGTGTGCATGTCAGCCGCATGGTCTGAAGGGGCACAGGCTCGGGTGACTGACCGCCAGCAGGGGGCACCACTTGGTCAAGCAGCTTCATGCTGGTCCTTTTCCAGATTTTCTTGATGACGGCCCTCAGCTCCTCATTAGCCTGCTCTAGATTACCTGCACACACAACACACAGCACCTCACTCTTACTGCTGCCAATGTCTGTGTGTGTGGATTGTGGATGATTGCATGTTTTGTATTCATTTATGTAAATTTGTGTGTGTATGAGTGCTTTTGTCTATGTATGTGGACAGGGCATATTAATCATTTGCACCAGTATCACTATAAGAGCGGAGCTACACTTGCTGGTTGGGCTGATTTAGTAATGTATTTTCGTGTTTATGCTGTGCGACTTAACACACTACCACAATTTAAATGCATTTGGAATATTTTCAAGCACAACACTGCTTAAATGTAGCCATTAAATTTAGTGCGCTGTCTGGGACCTTACATTCTCTGCAGTCCACACTCAGTCAAAGACAAAGAAAATGCCCAACTTGTTTTCTTGTTTCATCTTTCTTATTTCAAGTTTCTTAATCAAATACTCATTTATCAAGTATACAAAACAAATGAGTTCGGAAATAGGCATGGGCCTCCATGGTCTTTACTATGTATACTGTTTTGGTTTAGGATATTAAGTTTTCGTATTGGCCCAATGGTGCTGAGAGAAAAACACAATATAGGACTAACAGTATTAGTATTAATGTGCCTGTGACTGTCCATGTGTGTTTACATGACAAACAATATTTTGTCAGTACAACAATTTGGTTAACAATTCAAAACTCGGTTTTCCATGTACGAACGGTTGTGTTTGCTCACCCTCTGTTTTGATCTTCAGGGCGGTCCTCACCAGTGCAAACAGAGTGGCATTGAACATGACTGTACCATCACTGTTCAGGGGCATGTTCATGGCCACTAACCGCTGAAAGAGAAGGAGATACATAATTAATTCACTAAATCTACTGAATGTGTGTTTAATACACATAATACACTACACAAAAACCTAAACCTGGACACTGCAAGGTTAGTATTGCCCTTAGATATAGCCACAGAATCCTTACTATAAAAAACTATTAAACTACTAAAATTTGTGTTTTGTCTGTCTGTCTATTTACCTTGCATGCTACTCTGTGAGGACACAGCTTCCCAAAGCCCAGAGGAGGCTGAATGCGCCGTAGTAGAGTCACTACATCTAAATGCTTTATTCTTCCCCTAAGTGAAAAAGAGAGAATAATTTAATAATGTGTAAGTACACACAATTTAAAACAATAACATTTAACACACACATGATACTTACTTGGCTTCTGGATCGTATTCAGACCATATCCTTTTAAATTCGTCTAGGTGATGTGGGCCTAAAATCGACCAATCACGGGTAAGATAGTCAAAGTTGTCCATGATGACAGCCACAAACAAGTTAATGATCTTAAGAGGAAAGGAGAGAAAAAGAAAAAGAGAGAGAGATTTAAAAAACTACTCAAGTATGAAATCGTATTCTAACACATTTGGCTGGTTTGCCATACCCAGATTAAGCCTAGACCTGGACTACACATAATAATTAATAATCCATAAACCAGACCATTCAGATTTTATTCAGAATATGAATTATATCATTCCAACCTTAGGAATAAAGTTGGGATTAAGCTCTAGAGAACAAAAGATCAATTAAAGATCAGTGACAAATGTGTTTGTGTGTACCAGGAAAGCACAGAGCATGTAGAAAGTGATGAAGTAGACGATTGCAAAGCTGCTGCCGCAGGTCATCTCCTCCCCGGGGTTGTAGTCCGACTCTGGGTCACAGAGCTTACCCGGCATACATGCTAACATGATCTCCTGCCACGCCTCACCAGTGGCACACCTAAACACACAACATACATGCATTCACATATGCATATATGTAAACAGGATACATTACTAAATATGTTTTCTCCTCCAGATTGAGTCAGGCTTTATTCAGTATAGTCTATGTATTGTTATGTATGTCATATTTGTTATAGGTACTAAAAACACATTCTAAACACCCACTCTGGAATTTTCAGGTGGGTTTGTAACTTAATTACCCCCCAAACTGCACTTTAAATTCCATCAAGATATTTCAACATGTAAAATAAAAAAGACAAGAAAGGACAAAAACAAGAAACGGAAAAACTTTAGCTAACACAGGATCAGTGTGGGATCTACACCAACCTGAAAAGCAGCAGCACAGCCTGGGGAAAAGTCTGGAAGTTGTTGTTTCTGTTGATGTGAGTCCCATCGACCATGGCAACCTTTCCGAATATCTGAAACACACAAATCACCAATAACGTCTACTGTAAAACACCAACTTGAAACTGCTGAAAAGACTGAAAGTCGCTCTCAGTAAACGATCATCAGATTTCATCATTTTAAAGTTTAGAGGTGAAATATTTAAACAGTTCTCTGCATTTGCAGCCTGCTATCCGTGTCCGATGGTCTTTGTTTACATGTGACTGGTGTGTAAAAAGCTTAGTGGAGACAGTACAGGCACACATTTATCCCATTTTAGTAGATACAGTTTTCTATAGCTAAATTTACAATCAGTCAAGCTCACCTGCATGCCAATGACAGCGTAGATGAAGAACAACATGGCGATCAGCAAAGCAACATATGGCAAAGCCTGGGATAAGCAGAAATAAATACAGGACTAGAGTTAATACTATATAATCAGAGATGATCTGCAGATGTAGGTGTTTTATCAGCATATTAAGGACAACAGTAACTGATAATCCTTTCACTAGTTTGTAAATATGCCAGATCTGTCTATTGTCTATCTGTCTATAAATATGCCATCTCTAATCTAGTGTCTTGAGTTCCAGTCTTGCCCTGCTTATCTATACTGTTACAAATGTGCTATACATTAAGTTTACATACATAGATATATATCATTGCTGACTCCAAAACAACTCGTATATCCAAAACAACTTTACAGGAGAAGGAAAAAACCTTGTTACATTTAAATGGGAGTCAATGTAAAAAGAATGTATTCCAAGTCATTTTGGAGTATTTCTATTGGTCTCTTCTATTGGTTTCTATCATGGAATACTGATTTTGAAGAACAACTAACAGTTCACATTTTACAAGTAAAAAAAAAAAAAATGGACAACAACAATATTATTACTGTACTCTGTTTACATACTGTATCCTGTGGTACTGTTTGTACATTTATTTATATTGGAATTTCCTCAAACATGCAAGTGTACTTATGCAATACTACAACTCAGATATTGTTATGATGGCTGTGGTGAGGAATCTGACCTGGAAGGATTTAATGAAGGTCCACAGGAGTGTACGAATGCCTTCCCCCCTGCTAAGCAGTTTGACCAATCGCATCACTCGGAACAGCCGGAAGAATGTGATGGAGATGCGAGCACTGTCTTCTGTGTTCTGTAGGGAAAGAAGCCAGAGTCAATGCACCAACCAGGAGAGAAAGGAAGTGAGAGAGAGAGAGAGAGAGAGAGAGAGAGAGAGAGAGAGGAAGAAAAAAGACAACAAAGCACCTGGCTATGCTTCAGCTATCTAGCCAGCAGAAGCCACACACAGTGTGGCCTTATATTGGATTGGTAGTACGATATTGGTTACATGATTTTGGACTGATGACAGATGACAGATGACTGAACTAAATAAATAAATGTGAATTTATCTGAACCATCTAAGTCTGGTAACTTTAGTGCATTTTATTAAATGTTCAGTCCTTTTTGATGGTAGAATTGAGTATAGATCTTGGCTGTATCGTTAAGCAGTGGCTAAAACTGGCCAGAAGTGCAGCACTGCCAGGCACCTGCAGCGTATAAGGCAGTCCTTCTAACAGGAAGAGGAAAGAGGAGGAAGGGGCATGCTGGATTTAAAAAAACCTAGCCATACTTAACTGCACGCATCGGCACAAGCATGGCTCTTTCAACCTTGAGTCACTGCATGCGACTTGTACGGAGGGGCCCCAAACCCCACAAATCACAGGGTGACCTGAGATCATGACCTTACCCAACCTGACCCCATGGGGCCCGCATCATGCAGCAGTGTCAGCGCTACAAACGTGAGGGGCCAGCAACCCCACCCATACACACACACACACACACACACTTGAACTCTTGAACACTTGCACACTCGCTGCCACGTTTGGGTGACACTTTCCCTCATTAAACAACAAAGAACAGGTAAACGATGAAACGAAGAAATAGAGCAAGAAATCTTAAACATGAAAGCAAACCCAAATGAAATCTAAGTCAAAAGGTAAACAAAATCAAAGCCAAAAGCAAAAAGGATGAAGACAGAAACACAAGTCTGAAGAGGGATGGAGATATCAGAGGTTATACAGTAAAGACTGAGCTGTTAGGACAGAATTTCAACGGAAACCTGATAAAAAAATGTAAACTCTAATTACAGTCGAGGCCCAGTAAGGGGCGGAGTTTCTTACCCCCGACTCATCCACCTGTGGAGCCTCCGTGGGCTTTAAAATTAAAGAGCTGCATTAATCACTCACCCTCACACATCCATCTATACATACATACATACACACACAACATTAGCTTAGCAGACTGCTAAACCTTCAAATTCATTCACAATGTTGTCACATTACTTAAACAACAGACAACTTCAACAACTTATTACAAACTCTAACGTAGCATTACCGACAGACAGGAAATAACATCACGTTCAGCACTGCACAGGAATGCCAACAGCACAATTTTCACCAAAATGTTGGACAACCTCATTACACACACACAAAAAAAAAAAAACCAACCTCCCCTTTTCTGCTCATAATGACTGTAGCAAAACTGGTACTATCACAGCAAGTATATTCACACAACATATGGGGGATTATGTAACACACAGGACTACCACACAACCTTACTTCAACCTCAGAGTTACGTAAATGACTCGGGACACTAATGTGACAAACAGGGCATACACACTGCAACAGCACAGAACAGCAGGACTGCATTTGCTTAAGCGACAAAAAAACGACATTCCCAACATCTAACAAGTAAGATCGAATGGTTACCAAACAGACATGCACTAAAATCATCATGTACTGTACATGGATATGCAGGTCCACACATTTCCTTCAATGTGGTCTACACTCAATTACCTTGAATGATCAAATCAGACCCACTTTGTGTAGATGACTGAAGACATTTACACTTTTTTCATCTTCTAAATGTTACGTAATGGTGTTGAGCACAAAACGCATTTTACATTAGTAATTACACTATGAGGAGATGCCTCCAACATGCTAACCATGTAGTGGCCAGAAGTGTTCTCTTGTGTAAATTTCTTACTATGATACTATGAAACTGCAATAGTGCTGAGGGATACATTAAATTGGAGTCTTTTAGCAATAAAAACATTGTTCTCACATAAGGTTTGTTTTTCTATCATGCAGTACTGTGGTTTTGGGCACCACTGAAAATCACAATGAAAAGCTCCTCATCTGGGTAGTAAGTGTTTATTTACTCAGTAAAAAACCAATATTGGAATAAGCACTAATAACATTCATATAGAAAGTCAGTTTTACATCACTGTGTTCTTTAAAACATCTCTAAAGCTCTCCTCAATGGTGTCTAGTATTATTTATAGTGATCATCCAACACCAGGTTTGATTGTGCTTAATGATGTTAAATCAAGTGAGCTGCTGATGGAATCGAACACTTCCACACACTGACTGGGAGTGTCCAGGAGAAATCTGGAACCAGGCACTAATCAGTGCACCTCCAATTTTATAGGGATGTCCCGATCAAGTTGTTTTGCCCCTCGATCCAATCACTTTAATGCTGACTGTCAATCTATACCGATGTGATTCAATCTTTGTGTTTCTATAAATAACACAACCACACAACTTAGGTAAGATGCTAATATGCACTAGTAAACTCCAGTATAATTACTGAATTTTTAGTAACAGTTTCTAAAATCAGACTAAATTCTTAAGTGATTTACCTTGTTTGGTAGTGACTTTTTAAATTATGGTTTTAAACTCTATAGTGTGTTTAGTTTTTTATAATCAGTCTGACTTTAAAACGCTGCAGTCAGATCACTTTGTATGTGTATAGTGTATAGTGGTACACACTGACAGCGGCTGTTCTACACAATCTACAGATGTGCAAGAACTTATAGCGTGACGATCTTTGTAACTTTATTTAACTAGAGAGTTACATAGTTAAGTAATCAGGACATCCCTACTATTTTCTGCACTGTTTATTATGGGAATGTGCTGTTTAGGACACGGCCACTGACTGTGTTTGGTGTAAAAGGGAATAACTTGACACAGTTACAACAAAGATAAATATCACCCAGCACTAAGGTGCAATGTAATAAATAATACAATTAACTTATAGAAGCTGTAAAAAGTCATACAAGCAAATACTTTGATTGGAATTTAACACCACATATATTTTTACATTATCATTTCCTATGGTCTAAGCATGCTCGATCTGAGACAAACCCTGCACGCCCCAACAGTAAACGGTCAGTCTCTCTCACTGATGATGTCTCAGCTGTGACTCTGATGTTGACGGTTATGATGACAGTGATGATGATGATGATGATGATGACGAAGCAGCGACACTGCTGTAACCTTATACAAAGTCATATGTCCCTTTACAACTGCCAACTTACACAAACATACACATACACACACATACAGAACCATACACACAAATAAAGAACAGAATCTATTAGGAACAACAAAGAGAGTAAAGGCTTCTTCTGTAAGAGGGAACACAGCAGACTCCAGACAGACAAGGCCCTTCTCTAACAGTCCAGTACTAAAACCCTCATCCTTATCGTTTACACAGTGAGTGCACTGTTTTTGAACTATGAGGCACAAAATGTGCAAAAATGAAAAGATGCAGAATGAGTTTTCTAGAACTTCCTAGCCGCAGCGTTTGATGGAACATGCACTTTAGCATTGCCAAACAGCCAACAAGCATTTAACATTCAAACAAGCACACACACACTCACACTCACCTCATTCAGAGATACAAACACACAAATACACTATCATACAGACACATTCACGCTCTTTCTCTCAACAGAACAAATCTGGAATTGAGTTTAGTCATAGGCACTGTAGCATCTTCATGCATGTTGGACAGAATCCTGCATAAAGAGACACCACTCGGGGGCGCTCTCACAGACCAGTGCAAGAGGGGAGGCTAAGTGAGGAAAGAAACAGTAAGTAAACTCAAACCGCAAAATATACAGGAAAGAAAAAAAATACAAAATTCAGAGAGAGAAGAGAGAAAGAGAAAGGATGAGAGCAAAAGATAAGAAAGAGAATAAATCATAAAGAGAAAGCTCAAAAGCATAGTCCATAGCAAAAGAAGAAACAGAGAGATAAGAGCAAAAGACAGAGGAAAGGTAAATTCAAGCACAGAGAAACTAGAAAAACAGAGAAAAAAGATAAAGTCAGAAAAATACAGGATACAGAAAAAAGAATGAGAAAAAAAAAAAACAAAAGCACGAGAGCCGAAAGCGCGAGAGACGGAGTTGTCATGCAGCCTGGCTGAAGTCTACACACCTGCTCTACCCATGATTCCTTTCTCTTTCTCATCTGAGCTCTAAAAGCTCACTGGAGGGAGGTAAAACAGAGACAGACACGATCACACGCCATACAACACACACATCAGACACAAACTCCAGCTGGGCTGGGGCCCTTCAACTGACTGGAGCCCAGTAAACCCAGTAAACCCGAAGTGGACCTGAACCCGAAGCAAGATCTGATTTTAGACTATTCTAGTTTAGGATCCTAAATTCACACTAAATGCTTTTTCTCTTGGTCACGCAAACGACCAATTTTCAACTTTTCTCTTGTGAAGTGCACTTATATTTATAATTATATTTATAATTATTATGGTTTTCTGTATGGACCATATGTAAACATCCTCTGTTCTGTTCTGGCTGTCCTTCAAAAAGCAGTTTGAGGTAAATACTCCTTACCATTTGAATGAATAGGCTAAACTGCTGCAGCCTGCAGCCTAAAGACAGACATATATAAATGTGTTGGTTTTGGTTAGCAGTGCGGTCTTCTATGAAACAGTAATATTTTCCAACCAAATTCTATTTATTAATTTAAGAGGCTGTTGTTGTTACTGTGCTTGTTACTGTGCTTGTTACTGTACTTGTTAATACTGATATATGTAAAGGAACTGTTTTGATTGGCTTGTATTTTATTGGCTTGATATATCTTGTATTTACTGTAATTATGAAAGCAGTCCAGTGAAAGGGTGAGGCTAAACCTCTGGAGACGTTTTCATGACCTCAAAAAAGCAATGAATTAACACTTTGTACCTTGCAGCTTAGACCCGTTTACCCTGGTCACTTAATGTGTTTTGAGTAATAGAATATCTGGATGAGACCAAGCCACATAAAAATGCAAGTGTAAACGCACTCATTTAGACTTATTTAAACCAGATACAAATCCAATCACGCAAATCACTTCAGGAGGTGGTCATAGACCCATTTGAGCCACATTGTAGCAATGTAAACACATCTGTCTCTTCAAGACGCATTCAACAACCAAACCCCTCTTCCCAGTTGAACTGCAATGCCAATAATAACTGCAGCACAGCTAGTGAATTCGCACATTCTGTCAGTCTAACTAGAGACGCATTTGACTACCAAGTGTAAATGCATGTGGCTAACATCTTATCAGGATCCAACCCAGACACTAGTTAAATGAAGTGACCAGGTTTAAACAGGGTCTTAGCCTCCCTATATTATTCACATGGACTGAATTCAAACTTCATCCAACTTTCCTCTAGTTTTCCATGATAGGCACCCTTTTAGCCATTCCACTGAGAGGCTTATTTTTAGCTATTGTGACTGGATTTCTAAATTAATAAAAATGTAGATCGGGCTAATCAAACCTGGTCATAAAGTTTTCTGAACTGTTTGAGACTGCACACTTAGTCTATTGTTATACGTTTGACTGGACCTTCTGTTTGCTTCCCTAACCGTGATTGGACACAGTCAGCTATGCTGGTAGTAACATCAGCTCTGAGCTTTAGGGCCACTCTGTCTGGAGATGAATGAAAGAGATGAATGGGAAAGATCTGGAAAGAAAGGATGGACAAACTTCACAGTGACTCAGCATGGCAGGGACTAACCGGAGGGGAATGGAGCGGGTGGCCAAGCGCCATCTGCAGAACATGAACTAATGTTAGCACGTGGCGCAGCAATTACATTTCCCAGCATGCTACAGGGGATGGGCAAACACCACTGACACTGGGTGAACAGCACACATACCCCTGAGTGGGGATCAGAGAGCATAGATATGAGAATGACTAGACTTGACACTTAGTTCTATGACATCAAAACCTTCTGAAACTAAAGGTGCTGTATCAGATCTAGCACTTTCATATCTATGGTTGGATTAGTATGAAAGCAAGCCACAAAGAACACAGAGTGAAGGATGAAATGTGCTTCACAAGGTCTTTAATTTATATAAATATAAGTATAGTTCTGCTGCCACACAAAAACCTTGCATCTCCAAAGCAGCAACTTAACATTTAATGGAAGTCAATGTAAGAAGCATTTCTATTAGCCAATTTATCATGACATTCTGGCAAGAAGTAATAAACAACTGCCATATTACAATATATAAAACAATTTAATAAAAAAAGGAGATATAAGATTTTTAGAATGTTTTACAGCATTTCTATACAACATACACCAATCAAGATGCATTTAAGCCCTTGTGAAATCAACACTGCAACTACGTATTACCATAGACAGACATGTATACAGAAGGAGGAACACTGACACAAAAAGACAAAGACACATACACAACATCCACACTCAACCACATCCACAACCACACACCAACGCAATCTAGATTCAGCAACATGCTTCCAGTCATACACATCTATATAGGGACACAGACTAACATAGATATATAACTAACATTGTACTCAACAAACGATACACATATATACAGCCACATAAACACGGTACAAACACTTTTGGGGACATACACAACACGTGTGGACAAATGAGGACTCCAGAGAGACAGCTTTGCAGCTCAGACAGCTGTAAACAGAGGTGTGTGCATGTAAGTGTGTGTGATTACCATATTGAGTGAAATTTATTTGATAATTTGATAGTCACTAATTACTGAAATCACATTTCTGCACCTGTGTTCATGCTACTCTTAGCAACTATTTAAGATCATAATATCACCTACATTACCCACAATTCACCTAAAAACAGTGTGTGTACAACAGCACTCTGAGTTAATGCTTGTTTGTGTTCTGGTAGGTATGATGTGTTTGGAGTTGCAACAGTGTGAAGTTTGACAGTATTGACAGACACAAGTCAGCAGCAAACACCATCAGCAGTGAGGAAGGCTTTCCACTGCATGAGTGGAATACTCCACCTCTCCACCACACCATGACCACCATGTCCAGATCCAGATCCAGAGCTGTAGTGATGTCAGGGCAGCCTCTCCACTGTGCTCTTAGTGGTAGGGGTGCAGAATTAGAATCAGCTGAATGTCTATCCTAACATGTGAACAATGTACCAAATTATACATGTTTTGGACAATATTTGTTGCTTTTATAAAGACCATCAGCCACTGGACAGGTTGGCTTGAAAGAATAAACATAATAATAACTGGCTAGAATTTAACAGTGTTCCTTGTGTACTGCAACCTAAAACACGCAAGGTCATTTTTTTAATGCAAGTGAAAAATCATTTGAAACTGAACATGGTGAACCTAGTGTTTAAAAGTGGTGGAATATTCCATTAAAAATCATCAACCACTTTATTCTCATTCAGGAATCAACTACGGATTTTGCATTACTGATTTTACTCAGGTTTAGTAAAGCTGAGGAGGAGAGGCCACAGCTTTACTGTCGTCACAACAGAAACAGACATCTTCAGACTCTTTCATGAGACATTCATAGCCTGGCTGCCTCTGTTAACGTGATCCACATCAGGACTCAACAAATCCAGACTCAAGTTCTAGTATTCTCATCAGCTTGCACACGATGGCTCAAAATTCTAGAACTCCAGCAGTTAGTCCAGATTTGCTAAGCCCGACTGTGCCACGCTTGACTCAGAGACAACTGCACAGACAGCTCGACACCCAGGCTACGACAATACCTGTGTTCACATAGATCGGAAAATAATCTAAAAAATGTCTTATTTGCTGATCTTTAAGTTATATGTATCAGATGAAAAAAAGACACAAAAATGTTATTTGGCGCAGTAGCAAGAAGTTCATACAACTTTAGGACCAGCAAAATGGGCATGAAGCCTTCATAGCTCCGATCTATATGAACATAAAGGTTACCTCTTTGTGACAATTTCAGACTGGGACAACTTCAACCTCACAAAACGTTTTCAAAGTATTGTAAGAAGGGGAAAATAGCCATTATGAAGCAGAATCAAGCAAAGAGGAGAGCACATCTTTCCATACTTGCCTCTACAAGTTTCTATGGAAACAGAATGAATAAGAACAGGGGTTAGTCAAACCACACCATGGATTTCCAGTGGCACGCACACACCACTCCGGGTATGCACTGACCACGACCCCATCCTTCTCAAATACGCTCAATTAAATACCAAACACTGGAAGATTGGAGATTTAAGTTATTTTCTAGGAGTTATTGTCAACCGATCCCCAGTGTTAGCAATGTATTATTATATTTTGGATAAGGGGAGAAGAGTCAGTATGTTAATGTTAAGAACGTTTAGGTCAGAAATACTACTTCTAGTCACAGAACAAAACAATAAAAGACAACACTACTGAATGAAACCTTGCAAAAAACCACTGGGGGAAGAGATGAATTTAGCTTAATTACACATTTCTTTCTGTCTCTTGACCTGCTTACTCAAGGACTAACAATACTAATTCAAAGTATTTCATTACACAAGATATATCTACAGATTTGTATTAGGACAACTTGCACTGAGTAAAATGTACAGTACTGTCCCCCTAGCATGGTTTTCTTGCATGGTTTCTAATCTGAGGAAAGCAAAGATAGGCATACTTACATTGACTTCAGTGATAGCAATATCTACGACGCTACCAACTACAATTAAGGCATCAAACGTGTTCCAAGCATCAGTGAAATAATGCTGTTAACAGAAAAACCATACCACAGGGGGAAAGGGGTAGGAAATAGAGGTGAGAAGAGAAGACAGGAAAACAGAGGAGTTGAGAGGAGAACAGAAGAAAAAAGAAGAGAGGAGAAGAGAAGAAGAGAAGAGAAGAAAATAGAGAAGACAAGAGAAGAAAGAAGAGGAGACAAGAAAGGAGAAGAGAAGAGAAGAGAAGAGAAGAGAAGAGAAGAGAAGAAGGGGGTGAAACAGAAAGTTATGGAAGACACAGGAGAAAGGGTTGAGAAAAGAGGGAGGAAAAGAGAAAGGCAGAAATTAGAACTCAGTTTTTTGAGTGACAGGTGTTTAAAAGTAGCTCACAGAGAGCTGGAATTCTCCCCCTTGAGACAAAGAGCTTTAATAGAATGATCACTGAAGAATGACGAGAGGTCATAAGACATCAATTAAGATTAGAGCTGGGAGGAGAAGAGGGCGGGGCCAGGGGCAGGGCTTACTTACATCAATCTCACTGAGCACAATGTCAACTATGCTGCCGATCACCACCAGCGCATCAAATACATTCCATGCGTCTCCAAAATAGCCCTTAGACAGGCAGCAGGGGGCAGGCACGAATGGTTAGCTACAACTCTTACATTATTCACATCACATACATTTAGTTATGGATTACTTCTGCACTTTTCAACTGCATAATATGTAGCATGCAGTCATTTATTTTCACTCCACACTGAGGAAAGGGGGTTGAGGGAACACTGCACACCACACCATGTCTCTTACAAGCATTCTGTCCTTCTTCTCAACACATAGCTGAATACAGAGGAAAAGGGGTGATGGGGTGATTTCGATGTTAAGAGTTTATATGTTGTTCTCATCATTCTTTCTTTTTGCAACAATCATTACTTATTCGCAGGAAGCTCGTATTTTTCATATGCACAGAATTAAAGTATATGTGAGAATATGGGCTAATATATGTTTCTGAGTAGAGTGTATGAGATTGTGTCATGGTTTATACTGTGTTTGTTCGGCATAGCATGTGATGTGTGCCTGTTTGTGTTTAAATAACCTACCCTGGGTTTGAAGGCGATCAGTTTGAGGACCATTTCCACTGTAAAGACCGCAGTGAAGACCATGTTCAAAATGTCCATCACATAGTTAAACAACTGAGACTGCCCATAGTGCTACAGAGAGATAAAGACAGAAGAAGAATAAAAAACAAGATACAGGAAAAATATGATATTTAACAGCAATTGGTTGCAGTAAAACATAAATATTTGCATATTATTAAAATTAAGAAAAAAATATTCAGTCCAGGCTCCACCCACAAATCTCCTCTAAATCTATCTAATTTAACTATGGTTTAAAAAAAATGCTGCCATAAATCTAATTCAATCTAGTTACATATTAATCTAGAGCATTATTTGACAAGAGGCAAGTTGTGATGTAGACGACAGGGTCAGAGCATCTCCAAAACATCAGGCAGGTTTTGTGGGGTGTTCACAGTATGCAGTGGTCAGAACCTACCAAAAGTGGTTCAATAAAGGACATCCTGTGAACCAACAACAGGGTCATGGGCACCTAAGGCTCACTGATGCTCATGCAGGCCCCACCTTACAACGTACAGGACCTAAAAGATCTGCTGCTAATGTCTTGGTGCCAGATCCCACAGGTTGTCTTTAGAGGTCTTGTGGAGTTCATGCCTGATATAGTCAGATCGGTTGTGGTGGCATACTGTGGACTTACTAAATATTTGACAGGTGGTATTTATGGCTGATCAGTGTTTTTATTTTATTTTTTTGACACCGGATCTGGTTGACACTGATATGGGTCTAATGTCATAGTGTTTTGATATCTTTAGAACAAAGTAAAAAATGTCACCATTTCTCATTAGCTGAAAAGCCTTTTGGCCAGTGTTTTTTATAAAGTTTGCCCAACCTCACAACACTTGTTATGGCAGAATGCACTTATGGGTGGAGTATGGACAGGTCGGTTTTGGTCTGAAGTGTTAAACAGGAAAACAAGTCTGACTATATGGTCCAGAAGAAGAGAGCAGGCACGTTCTTACCTGCACTGCCAGACAGAGTGTGTTGAGCATGATGAGGACAAACATGATGTACTCAAAGCCAGTGGAATTCACCACATACCAGAACTTGTACTGATAGGGATTTTTAGGGATATACCGCCTCAGAGGCCGGGCTTTCAGTGCGTACTCCACACACTGCCGCTGTGGAGGCAGACCAAAAGGCAAGGACACACTCACACACAAATAGACACCATCTATAAGCAGTAAACAAACACCTACACACAGAAATGCAAATGGCACAGGAGAGTAAGTAACTGTAAGGCATGTAATTAATGCTTAAGTGATATTAAAGTGGCAGGAACAGCTTTTTCCCATTCCTCAGTTCTTACTCTTTCACACATGCAGGCATATCAACTGTGTAGTCCCAAATAATATGTACCAAAATACACTATATGGACAAAAGTATTGGTACACCTGTTCATTCATTGTTTCTTCCGAAATCAAGGGTTTTAAAAAACATTTATCCTGCTTTTGTTTGAGTAACCATGTCCACTGTCCAGGGAAGAAAGCTTTCTACTAGAAAGCATCAGTGAGATCAGGATGTTGAATGATCACCAACCCACGTCATTCCCAAACCCCCTCACTCATCCCAAACGTATTGGATGGAGCACCATCATTTCAGAGAACACAGAACACCCACTCCACAGCTCAATGCTAGGGGGCTTTATACCCCTCTAGGCCACGTCTGGCATTAGGCATGGTGCCAACAGATTCATGTTTATCAGCGAGTCCTATTCTAATGACAATACCTCTCTACATGGACTAGACAAGCTGCTTGTGTGTGCATCTGTGTCAGCAATGGGAGAAACGTAAAGTAGCTGAACACGTTCATTAGAGGGTGTCCGCAAACATTTGTACTTTTTAAACTTATCTGGAACTGTGACTCATTATACATTCAGTGCATACATGAAGTCTTCTGTGATATCAGCATTGTCAAGTCTAAACTGACACACATGATACATTGTGCAGCCCTAACCCACCCACACATTTACACTCAATCGTACACACACAGACACACAGGTGCACTCACAAACATACCTGGTTCTTGTCCAGCTCACAGTTCTTGTACTCTTTCTCTCCCTGCTCCTGAAAGGTCACGATGACGAAACCCACAAAGATGTTCATCATGAAGAATGCGATGATGATGATGTAGATTATGAAAAAGATGGAGATTTCCACACGGTAGTTGTAGATGGGTCCAAAGTTTTCCCTGTTTGAGTCAATGGCCTTGTAGAGGAGCCTAGAGCAGAGAGTTGACACAGTAAAACATCAATGGCATTAGGACACTAGTTTTTTCTTTTTAGTTCTAAAGCTCCTCTTTATATTATCTTAAATCAGGAGCAGCCAATGTAGTAAGTAAGCAGAACTGTTATATAGTCTGAGTTTCAGACTGACACATATTTCTACTCAATTCTGCTTCTCAAAATATTTTCCAGTAAACAGCTGGAGGTTTTTATTTATGAGTACTAACTCATGGTGTGTGTGTGTGAGATTAAATGGACACACAGTGCATTCAACAGTTTGTGTATTAGTACATGTAATTTCTCTTAATTACTAATAACAGTAATTATAAGAAAAAAAAGAAAAACATAAAACCATTTATTTTATTTGGATCTTACGCTGGCCAGCCCTCAAACGTGGACACAGTGAAGAGTGCCATCATGGCCATAAGCACATTATCAAAGTTGAACTCGCTGTTGTGCCAGTGGCGCTTCTGAATAGTGGGTTGGTTCACATCTCCATCTTTGTACAAGATATATGTGCCCCTGTCAGACAATAGGGAGACACTGAGATTGAGGAAAAACAATGATGGTAAAAAAAATCCGCACACATTTAAAACATTGACTAAAAACCACCAAAACTACCAAGGTAAATCAGAACTTCTCTGGAGCCCAGCTTTTGACAAAAGCAATGGAAAGTAATGGAAGTGTGTGTGTGTGTGTGTGTGTGTGTGTGTGTATGTGTGTGAATGAAAACTCCTTATGACACTGACTTGCACTCTTCTGGGTTTGATTTGGCCTCATCATTGCAGCGGTAAAACTTCCCCTGTGGAGAAACAGATAATAGTCAAGAGCTATGCACGCTCTAATCTGACTTAAACAGCAATCTTTTTAATGCTGGCTTAAACAGCACAATACAATGCTACATGACATACAAGGATTTGTAAAAGCAGTAAATGAACCCATATAAGCAAATACTAGGATGTATTAAAGCCAACAGACCTTAAATAGCTGCACTCCGATACAGGCGAACATGAACTGCAGCAGAGTGGTGACGATCATAATGTTGCCAATGGTCCTAATGGCCACAAACACACACTGGACCACATGCTGCAGAGAGCAACCAAAGTTTAAAAGTGAACTTGGCACAATGTAATATATGACAATCAGTCCTAAATCAACATGTTGTTTCCAATAAAAACAGAAATACAATGACATCATACATGCTTCATGAATACATATTTAACAAGGCTTTGTTAGAAAATACTATGTAGGTGTATAGTGTTTATGTACCTTCAGTCCTTTGGCTCTGTTAATAGCTCTGAGAGGTCTCAACACTCTCAGCACACGGAGAATCTTCACCACAGAGATAGCTGAAGATCTGTGCAACAAACATGCATTTCATTATAGACTTGAAAAGTGACTTTTCCTTGAGGAAATGCAGAATGGCTGCACAACTAAATTGGTTCCCACTTCAAGGTGGTTGCCATGTTGTTGCTATGGCATTTCATCTGGTTTCAATGGTGTTGCCTGTTACTTGCTGTAGTGTTCATAAGTGGTTGCTATGGTATTCCAGGTGGTTTCTATGGTATTCCAGGTGATTTCTATGGTGTTGCCAGGCAGATGCTTTGATGTTGCTGCGGTGTTGCTAAGTGGTTGCTATGGTGTTACTAAGTGGTTATGCTATGGTATATGTTGTATGGTGGTTGTTAGTGGTGGCTATGGTGTTGTGGTTTCCCCACATGGTTGCAGTGTTACTAAGTGGTTATGCTATGGTGTCCCAGGTGGTTGCTAACCATAATAGTCATGCATCACACAGGTAGTATCGCTGCAAAATGGACAGCAGACGGACAAACACAGGTATTACTATGCAACTATCACAGCATCTAATACAGCTTTATACGCATGAGCAGCTTCAACAGTAGAGGAGGTACAGTAATCGGGTCACATAACACTTGACACTTTCTGACCCTCAGTCATTATATGCCTTTCGATGTACTCACTGTTGCTGAGCATATGCCTCCAGTGTGTGATGGTCTGAGTAACCACACAGGGGCACCTTTACTATAAAACAGGATGGCAAGGCACAAGCTGGCTTCTTACCCTCTGACACAACCAGGGAGAACACCCTGCCAGATAAGTCCGACATGCATTGGCATTGCTGTTTTGTTACTTTTTAGGTCAGTTAGTTGAAACAATGCTTAGATGTTCTGATATTGCTATTTTACTCATAGCCACACACAGTTCTCGTATATTGTGTGGAGTGTTTCAACAGTGTCTGATATGCAAATAAAAGCACACAAATATGTCTGTGTTCCACTGAAAGCTTCAGGTTTTAATTTGATGTCCCTTTAGGAACCCAGTTCCTTAGAGATAAGCACTAGCAGTTGGGGAAAAATGCTGGAAAGCTGAAACTTACTGTATTCCAAAGGACACCAAAGATACGCCCACCACCAGTAGGTCCAGCAGGTTGAAGTAGTTCCTGCAGAATGCCCCCTTGTGGAGAAACGCTCCATACGTTGTCATCTGAGTGAAAAGGGGACAGAGTTAGCACCTGCTGACTTAGGAGGTGGGCACATAACATAGAAGACGTGCATTCATTCACTCATTCTCTTTCATACATTCATAAACAAATCACTCATACACAAACAACACACAAATATGACACGTATACACACTCCTGGATATCACTCTTGTTTAAGGGTGGCGTGTTCAGAGCAAGATGCTACGGGCTAAAGCTAACTTCGCCAAACCCCAACGGCTTTGTCAGCATGAATGTAGTAGTAAGCTCTTCATTTCACAATCTGCCAAGCCAGGGAACCAGGCAATAAAACATGCAGTTTGTTGCCAAGCTGAAGAGATTAAGGAAGGAGAGAGAGAGAAAGAAATACAAAGAGAGAGCGAGAGAGAGAGAGAGACCCAGTCTCAATAACACGCTATTACTCCCTTGGGCTATCCACTTCACCTACATTTGTGCGTTCACAAGTAGAGTTCTCCATGTTAAGGAGAAGGGAGTGGAGTGGCTATACAAAAGCACATGTTTAGCAAGATGGAGGAAACAGCACACAAATGTTAGTTCCACAGCAAACTTGCAAACTGTGATGGTGACGTTGAAATGTTAAAACTCTAAATTCAGGAGACTTTTACTTATAATAACCTACACACAAGTACACCATATGGACAAAAAGTATTGGGACACACCTTAATCATTGACTTTAGGTGTTTCATTCAGTCCCATTGGCACAGCTGTATTAAACCAAGCACCTTGCCATGAAAGAATAGGTGGTTCTAAAGAGCTCACTGAATTCCAGCTTGGTACTGTAATAGGAGCCACCGTCACTACGACAAATCAGTTAGTGAAATGTCTTCCATAGTCACTCCATATTAATGACTATGGATTTAGAATGAGCTGATATTAAAGCTTCTAAAAAGCTGTAGATGTAATGTGTACCAATTGGTAGTATTAGTATCCCAATACATTTGTCCATATAGTGCATCAAATCAATTAAAAATAAAATGAACCATTTGCATATTTTGATTGTTTCATCTGCAATATGCTTTCTTGTTATATTTAAGTGTTAATGAATGAATTAAATTAATTACATTTACTCAATTACATTTAAAAGAGAAAACATCTTTACACATTTTTACTCCTTACATTAGCTGCAGTGTATTTCAATTTATTTTCAAAACAAATAACACTTTACAATGGTACTACTTACAACTATGCTACCCTATCTTTGTAACACTAGTTGTGCCACAGTTAGTTTTAGAACACAGCACCACACACCTCACCACAGCACAAACCACCAAACAGGAACACTTTGATCTGTTTTACTTTAATTTGTTACATTTTTTACTTTTTTTTACTTTTTACTTTAAATGTATGTTAAAATGTATATTTTAGGGATTGACACTCCATGGAGGACAAGGCTTAGAGACTGAGAGAAGGGAAGCAATGAAGAATAGAACCTCACAGAGTTGACAGAGATAAGAAAAGAAAGAGATTAAGTAAAAAGAAGAGGGACAGAGTATTTGGTAGAGCGATCGGAAACGAGAACCTCCCTACTTTAACATTCATGTGAGCCGTTTGCCTGGAAGCATATTCCATCCTGTTCCTCAACTAAGATCCCAAAAAGAGCCAGAGACAGAGGCTCCAGCGCCCCCTTAAGGCTCAGCATACAGAGTGAAAATCAGCCAAAATCAAAGCAAGTCTCTCCAAACCAGAAGCGCATAGGAGTCGTCTCCGAAGTGCATGTCAACACAGCTGTGCCCAGACCCTTGAGACCCCAATAACTGCTGGAGGAAGTTGCCTGATCCGGGACCAATATTGCATTGTATCTGATATGATATGGCTGAGAATAAAGTTTAGACGCTGGTCATCGCTCAGCTCATACGGGCAACTTCTTTCCCGAGAAGGACAGAAACTACTGAAAAACTGCGTATTTGCAGATGGAAGCAGTGTATTATCCTGCTCCTCTAAGGGTCTGGAGAATATGCTGCATTCATATGCACTTAGCAAAGGGGATCGTAATCTGAACCATGCTCGGCCTGAACATGGTTGTTATTGCCCCCTCTTTTATGGATGTGTCTGAGTCAGGGGTGAAGCTTTGGCTGCAGAAGGTCTTTTTATCGAGCTTCAGTCAAAGCAATGTGTATTCCAAATGTACTTGCATCATGTTTATCATTTCACAAGGAGTTGCATTGTTTGCCTCTTTAATAATCTTATTTGCAACTGACTTATTCATGCTCCACCCACAAATGCAATTTTCTCATACCAACTGGAGGTTGGG
The DNA here is from genome assembly GCF_030463535.1 of Salminus brasiliensis. Lineage (NCBI taxonomy): Eukaryota > Metazoa > Chordata > Actinopteri > Characiformes > Bryconidae > Salminus > Salminus brasiliensis. The sequence continues at coordinate 24,231,443 of NC_132898.1, read as the reverse complement.
CAACCTTCCCAGAGCACCAGCAAAATCTGTTTCAACCTAATTAGAAATGAATATTAAGAGTGGCTACATAACTGTGTACAATGGCACTCTACCAACCTGAACTTTGCTGATGTGGAGAATCAAAAGAGTGTAGCAACTGAAGTAAATGACAATAGTGCACGCTAAGTTTAGATAACTTAAAAACAATATTATGTATCATTTTTACCTTAAAATAAAATGATGGTAACACTTTACTTGGAAGGTCCATTGTAGAAGCGCTGTATATGCTCCTCTGACAACTAACTAGCATTCACCTGATTGCCTATTAAATCCAACTGACCTATAAGTTGAATGTAAATGATTGCCTGTTGAATGTACCCCTTCACCTAACCCAAACCCTAAACTTAACCCTTCTCATTTAGGATTAGGTTTTAAGGTATATTTAAGGGGGAAGGTTCAACATTCAGTTCAGCTGCATTCAATACATATTCAGTTGAATGTTGGTTGAATATCATAATGGACCACCCAAATAAAGTGACATCAATGATGCTTCACTGACTGTAATAGGGAGAGAGGCGCCTCTATCACTGCTACTCTAGGCTCGGCATGCTGCTAACTGCAAAGCACTTGTATATATTTGTGTAAATTCCTGTAAATCCTGTACTACTCTACCGCCTCAGTCCACATGCTTCTTTCACTTCAGATGCTGCTGAGGAAAAACCAATTCTCCATAATGCTGCTTTCCACAATAAGGTAGTATTAGTTATCTTAGTGATGGCCTATAGGTATGAGTGAGCTTTGGTTGATCTTGGCAGAAAATGGGAACGAATGGGAAATCCAAAAAAAAAAAAGAATTAATCCAATGCTCCTGTAACAAACACTGTGGTGTGATGTTAGCTCTGTTTTTGAGTACATAAGAAGAGTGATTTGATAAGTATTTTTAAAGCTTATCAGTTAAAACAAAACAGAGTAATACTTTCAATAGCAAAGGAATAAGTGGATTACAATGTCTCATTTACAGAGATTTATGTGCACTGCACAGCCTGAACTCACTATCCAAAAATATACCTGTGGGCAGAGCATTGACAGGTCAATTCACAAATAGTTTTTTCACAAATCAAATTTCACAACCAATCAGAGCTGTGTTAAGCATCAATCCTCTCAGGATGGGTTTAATAAAAAAAACCTGACAACTCTTGTGCCATTGGATGAAGCAGAATGTGCCATATGGAGGATGTACTGGTATGCTGTTGAAGTGTTTCTTTTCTTTTCAGTTTTAAAAGAGGTGCCGAGAGAGAGAAAGAGAGAGAAAGAAAGAGAAAGTAAAGTAAAGACAGAAAGGAAAGAGAAAGAAATAAAGAAAGAAAAGAACAGGAAAAGAAAGAAAGGCATCAAGCCAGGTTGAAGACTGAGCAGGTGACACACAAGGAGAGAATGCAGGAAGGCCGTGTGCACCATTCGAGAGGTTACCTTCAAAACGATCTCAAACGTAAACATACTAGTGAAGACATAATCTGCATAGCCTAGGACCTGGAATAGACCAGATGGTTACAGCGTTACTGACCACACACAACACACAGGTACGGCACAGACACGGAGCACAGAATTTACCTTCAACACGATCTCTACAGTAAAGATAGCAGTGAAGGCATAGTCAAAGTAACCAAGTATCTGCAAAAAGCAACGTACATGTTTAACAAAGACTGAGGGCATTAGACATCTGGTGTAGAAAACAAAGCATGGATAATTTAGTGCAAAACATACAGTACTGTGCAAGGGTTTTAGGCTCCTAATTACATATTTAAAAATATTTCTCTCAGCAATAAGAGGGTTTTAATGTAGAAACTCCAGATCACGTTAGAACAGATACAGGTAAACATTAAAAAATAAAGAAGAATTTTTATTTTGATGAAAGTAGTTGAGATCTTCTGAGCTAATTTGGAGAACAAAACTTGGCTCCAGATTTCTCCTGGAAATACCAGCCAGCACAGCATGGATATGTTCAATTCCATCAGGAGCTCACCTAACTGGTGGTACCATTAAGCACTGATTTACAAAAGCAGGTGTTGGATGAGACCTATAAATACTACTAGACTCCCACGAGGAGAACTAGAAATATGGTAATAAACACAGCAATGAAAAATTACAACTTTTTGTGTAAATGTTATTAGTATTTATCAGTATAATATCAGTATATTAGTATAATTCCAGTGTTTTACTGAGGAAAATAAACATTTACTGTCCAGATGAGGAGCTTTTTAATAAACAGGTGCATACAACCTTTGAACAGTACTGTATATGCATATAATCAAATTTAAAAACCTATATAAATCTTTAACATGATCCTATTAATCCTATTAAATATATCTTTAGAAATTCTTGTAAAGTGAGCATGTAAATCAATCATAATTGATCAAGATGTTTTTAAAACAGAAGCATGCATAATATGAATAGAAAAAAGAACCCCCACAGTTGATGATCATTACACAACAGACGAGAAGGCAGAAAAGGTTGGAAATAAAGTAATAATGTAATGCATTAGTTTCATTAATTTTACAACAGTCTCCTACAAATACTCTATAATACTCTACAATACTGTACATATATAATAAGAAATGTAAAAAATAATATTTAAATAAAAAACTTATTTTCAGAACAATACAGTATTTAAGTATATTTATGTAAGGTTACTAAATTCAATGTAAAACACAACACCATATATTTATTTTAGTACTTCTGAATTAAAGGTTCATTTGTAAGTAATAAAATTAAAACTGGTGGCATTACAATACAATGTGAAACCATGATGTGTAAGGGTTGCAGTATATTGCCGCTAAACACACCCAATGTCTAGATTGTACATAGCAGCTATGAAGGCGGCATTAATCACTTACTCTTCTCTGTATCCTTTTCTATTGGGAGTAATAAAAATGATGCCCACTAGGGGGCAGGTGGGAGCTGAACATTCCCTACCAGCTCGGGAATGCCTTCCTTGATTAGCACTTATGATGCAGCACAAAAAGATTAACAATAAGCAACAAGCATAGCTGAGGAGACGATACGCAGCAGACGGTAGAAGTGCTTGTTTCCACAGTTTTTTCGGTCTGCTGTTGACATATCGCCACACTACCTGCTGCACAGCCTGCACTATTTATGTTGGTTTTGCATCTGAAGGCCATGCCTCACACACCCACACATACTGAAAAGACCAGTATATCGCAGCCCTTAGTGAAAGTGTGTGTGGACTTACGATATTGCGAGCAGAGAAGTTTCTGATGGGATCCTCAGCAGCAAGGGAGGCAGAGCTGAGCATGATAAATACGAGGATGAGGTTGGTGAAGATGTGATGGTTTATCAACTTGTGGCACGCAACACGAATTCTAGAAATACACACAGACAAACACATGCAAAAAATCAAACCACTTAAAGCAGCATTTATATAGCAGTTTTACTTTAAAACAGCATCTTCAATATTCATGTTGATGGTACAGTACAGACTGTAACAGGGAGAATGGTTTCTCTGTCATTCCTGCTCCGGGTTGGAATGCTGCTATTCCACTATGGAACTCTGGTGGAGTTGCACAAGACCTCTCTTCAAAACTGTGTAACACTGCGTAACCCATATTTGTGCAGAATTCTGTAATATTACTGTACCGCCTCAGTCCCCATTCTTCTTTAACTTTTCTTTCTTTTAGCTTCTCAACACATGTACAGCTAAGGGGGCGCTCAAAGCATGATTTGTATTTATAGCAGTGGTGCAATAGTGAATTCCACACCTAACCTATAAGGGGAACCCAGGAGTTTGGGATGTGTATAAATATGGAGGTTCAGCTGTTCAGGTGAAGATAATTTGGGACTGGTCTGTGTATACAGTATATGTATGTGAATGTGTGTAGCGTACATTTTGGCGCTGCTGTGTAATTTACGTAAATGCCGTTCTTGAAAACAAAGAACGCACTGTGTATGTGTGTGATACATACGGATTAGTGTTGCTGAAGATGAAGAATGCACTGCCTTCTGGGATGGGTGTGATCTTCTCTTTCTTCACCAGCTCAGAGACAGCAGGCCGAGGCCCTGATGGAACCTCTGGCTCATCCTCTTCTTCTTCTCCTTCAAAGACAGAATGCCTCAGTTACATGCATGTACAGACAGATACATGTTTTTTTAGGTCACCAAATTGTTTTTACAGTGTAGCTATTTTTGACAAAGTGGCCAGTGACATTTGCTATTATAATTTGATGTTGTACCCGCATTGTCCTTCTCATCTTCCTCTGGGCCCTAAGAGTGAAAAAGACACCAAAAATCTTTACATACCAACTACTTCCACTGCCATCCATACACACACAACACCTGAGAAACGCACAGTGAAAATCATCTGCTCAGTAGTATATTTACCTTCTCATCTTCTTCATTCTTCTCATCGCTTGAAAAACAAACAAACAATGCTTTATGCTTTCTTTCTACTTGTAAGCAAACCAATGTTTGAATAAAATATTTTGAAGCTTTAGCGTTTACTCTTTCTTCTTGTCATCACTATCTGTGTTGAGAGACTCAGCGTCTGCCAGGTTGTCCACAGCAATAGCCAAGAAGACATTCAGCAGGATGTCTAGATTAGGAGACTTGTCAAGGAGAAACAATGGATTCCACCTACACTGTCAGTACAATAGGATCTGCATCAGGTCTGTCAGTATTGACTATACTAAGCAAGATATCTGATTAAATATTTCCTAAAAGATATGATCAAGATGTCTGCCCTTAAAATGGATATGGAAAAGATGTATATAAAAAGGTGTGTTCTTCTCAGTTCTGTTGTACTGTAAGTACGGAGGGAGAATTTAAAACATGCTCTTCTAATCAGGCAATCAATCATTTTTTATTTTTCTTAATGGAGTTATTGCCATTATACAAATCTCCACCAAGGAGCAATGCTGTGTTCCACGGACCTTAGAAGTCAGAACTGGGAGTTAGGTCACACCCAAGTTGACTGATTAAATATTCCGATAATTGCACACAATTTCAATCCATTTCCCAAAACCAGTTATCTCTCTTCACTACAACTGGTTTGACAATCCATTGCTGGTGTTTTATGATCACTATAACCAGAATTTGTCCCACTTTTAACGGCCCAGATTAGCACTGTTAGCAATACCAGTTGTTAACACATTTTACAGTATTTTGCGCATGGAAACACAAGTTAAACAGTACTGTGATTAATTTAATGAAACAGAAATGGATATTGACTTGCTAATAAACACTCTAACTTATCAAGCAGGGAATTTGACTTGTGGAGGCGTTCCAGTTAAAAAAATCTTACTTAGAGCGCAGAAAATCTGACATCCAAGTTTAAATGGAACACAACACTATTCACTGGTTTATGGCTTACAGAGCTAACTAACCACTGTAGCTTAAAAAAGGGGAACTAAATGAACAGTGGATACAGTTTCCGCAGATGAAGAGGATAATGAAGTAAATGCACACAATCATCCCTGATGATGAAGGGCCGCCGTACGCCATTATGCCGTCATACATTACTGCGTTCCAGTCTTCACCTGTCAGAATCTGAGAAGGAGATATGAACACACTCAATCCTGCTGGTTCAGTCACTCACTCCTCAACAGTGTACAACATAACGCCACACAGCACCCACATATGCACACATCCTCTAACACCCTAAACACACACACCACATCAGCTGAACCACAAATTGTTTGTTAATCGTTTTACATTGAAACAAAAGGCTAATTGTTTTTACTTTGTTCTAGAAGGGTTTCTCTGGGAGTTTATATCAATGAAGGTATTCATGAACAGGAATTTATATTGCTTACTATAACGTAAGCTAATCTTTCAACATTATTAAATGTGGCACATGCAATTGTGATATGTGGCAAAATTGGCAAAATACACATTCACATGCACACACACACACACACACCTGAAACACAGTCAGTAGGGCCTGGGGAAAGTTGTCAAAGGTGCTCCTCTTGGTCTGTGTCTCGTCAAAGTTAAACTTGCCACCGAACACCTGCATCCCGAGCAGACTAAAGATGATAATGAAGAGGAAGAGCAAGAGCAGCAGGGAAGCAATGGACTTCATGGAGTTCAACAGAGATGCCACCAGGTTACTGAGAGATGCCCAGTGTCTACAGAGAACAGGAGAGAAAAATGCCAGATTATTCACCATCCTGTGGAAATGCTCTCCATGGGTGGGTACGGTAAACTACATCTGTACACTAGTAAAACTATTACTTCTTCTGTAAATAATGAGTACACGTAACTAAGAAAATGGGACAAAAATAGTGGGACACCTTTTCCTACTGTACATGGAGGGCTGTCTTTTAGATTATGGAGAATTGCTGTGAGAATTTGATTGCATTCATCAACAAAAGAATTAGTCAGAATGCTGGATGATCAACAATCCACCTTATCCCCAACTCATACCGAAAGTTTTGGATGGAGCACCAACCATCATTCCAGAGAGCGCAGTCCCACTGCTCCACAGCTCAATGCCCGGGGCCTTATACCCCTCTAGTCTACGCCCGGCATTAGGCATGGTTCCAACAGGTTCAGGTTTACCTCATCCAGAGAGCCCTGGTCCATTGACTGTGCTTCTCTACAGGGACTAGACAAGCTGTGTTGTTTTAGCAATGGGTGCAACTTAAAGTAGTTGAATGCATTCATTAAAAGGTGTGTCCACAAATATTTATATATACATATAGTGTGGCTTGTTATGTTTCGACATTATTAATTTCACAGTATGAAGTATGATATCTTATTCATCTCCAGACAGTAATTCTTTCTCAGAAGAAAGAAATTTGCCAGCAGATCCTCTTTAGCAAGCTTCTAATAGGACTTTTTATGGTTTTATGGTCCCTATAAAGCTTAATTTGAAGCTGTAGGATTTGATTTTTTTTGGAGTAAAGATAAAAAAATTTATAATAATTAAAAATGTATTACACACAAATGCTGCCATTTCACACTCTGTTTCTTTCACAAATACATACACACACAACATCTTACCGTGTAACTTTAAAGATCCTCAGGAGTCGTACGCAGCGGAACACAGAGATGCCTAGTGGAGACATGATTTCCAGTTCCACTAGGATCGTCTCCGTGATGCCGCCGCATACGACGAAACAGTCGAAGCGGTTAAAAAGCGAGACAAAATAGGCCTGCAGACCGAGACTGTACATTTTCACCAGCATCTCACACGTGAACAGGGCAAGTAGGACCTTATTGGCCACGTCTGCACACAAACAGCCAATCACAGAGAAAGAGAAATGTGATTTAGTGTTAATGTCAGTTAATGCAAAGACTGGAAAAGTCACTGAGACACTGCATTTGATGTAATGGCAAAGACTTAGGAATTCTTCTAGATTTTTTTAGAACTATAGCACACAGTGGATTACCACTGACTAAACATCCCTGTACAGAAAACCTGATAATTCAAAGCACACATATTAATAGAAGTCAATGGTCAGCTACTTAATTCCTGCTGATGTACCTGCTTATTGGCTTCTATTAGAAGTGTGTTCTTTTCTGTTATTGTTACTGTCTGTGGTAATCAACTGTATGTTACAGAGACCAGGTTGAAAAATGCTGGAAGTTTCACCAGTTTACCTTGAAGTGTAGTTGTGGTGCTCTAACAAGATAGTGATTGGATTTGTGTGTGTTAGTGTGTGTATTCTCACCCTGTACTTGTGTAAGCCAGTTAGGTTGATTATAGTGCTCTGATGAGATGGTGAGAGTATTGAGGAACACCAGAATGATCACCAGCCAATAGAATGGCACCGATTTGACTGCCAAGCGGCACTTCCTGCGGCAGAACCTATTCCAGCGGCGCCAGCGCCGACTGCCAGGACACAGTTAATGATGTTAGAGTGGAGGGAGATGGGATATCAGAGGGGGAACAACATCAAAAGATACATACAGTACTGTGCAGAGGTTTAAGGCACCTAATAATAATTATCTAAAGCAATTCTCTCAGTAAATAAGAGGTTCTACTCCAGATCACACAAGAACAGATGCAGGAAAACATTAATACAGTAAAAAGGACCAAGAATTTCTTATTTTGAAGAAAGTAGTTGAGATCTTGTGAGCTAGTTTGAAGAAAAAAGATTTCTCCTGGAAGCCCCCAGCTTACCTGACACCAGCTTACCTGATTTAACATCATTAAGCGAGGAGAAGGAGACGCTTGTGCCAGCCAGCACACTCCGGCTGCTGATGGAGGGCAGCATGACCCAGGATTCGAACTAGCTTTTAATTCTAAAGTTTAGAGGTACCTAAAACCTTTGCACAGTACTGTACATCTAAAACTGAATAGACCTAATACAGAAGTCAGATAAAGTTAAAATAGATATTATCGTCGCTGTCCAAAGAAAAACATGCATCTCTAAAATGGTGATGTTACAGGAGAAGGCAAAAAGTCAATGTCAATTAAAAGCTTATTCCAAATGTTTTAGAGCATTTCTATTGGTCCTGTCATCCAGGATTATTTATACATTGTACAGAGCTACAGGGTTTAAACGATGGGAAAAACTACAAAATGACAAATATGGAGATACATGTTTTTCACTGGACAGTGGCGATATGCTCTCCATTATGGCACATGCAAAAAGGAACAGCATGCGAAGGAATAATGAAGAATATATAAAACATAAAAACAGTACAAAGCCAGAGTGCACAACTCCAATGTTTGGAAGTCGCCTGATTCAACTCTTCAGTTAATTACAGTTTAACTGAATTGCAGTTGTGTTTAAGTACGGCAACTGCCAAAATTTGCTGGAGACCAGCCCCCAGGACAGGAGTTGTTCACCCCTGGAATAAAGCATGCCTGCTTACCTGAACTTTGATTTTGAGATTTTCTGACTGAAAAGGAAAGTGGTACATGTTTAAGAACATCATTTATGTTCTTTGCATTTCTGATGTAGTAGCAAAATATGTTTATTTTATTTGTTTATGTTTATTCACTGTGTGAGCATGTGTGTGGCTATGTGCACATGGTCTATATCTGTACAGTATTTGTATTTGCATAGGCATTTATGTGTGCATGTGTATTTACCACAGGGGGCCACAACACGTTACTTTCTCGTCCTCTCCTTTCTCGTTCTCCGTGTTCACAGATTCAGTTTCACTAGCTGGAACACTCGCTGGAACATCACATGAACATTAGATAACACATAAACACACATAAACACATGGTTGCATCCAAAAACGAAATATTCTTTTCAAGCTCTTCAAACAAAGAAAGCATTCTCAGTGGCTGGTTCTCTCAGTCACAGACTAAAGGCCATTACACAGTGTACGTGATGCGAGAGATGCTAAGTGTTAGTACATGATTTTTTTACGTGAAACTATTCACACCGGTTATTCGGACCTCAAAAAAACACAAGCGAGCAGATTGTGTTCAGAAGTTTAATCTCTGTTTTTCTTTCACCACTAATCTGGACAGTTTACTCTCTTTTCCGAGAAGAGACTATCGGCACTATCTCAAATCACATAACACTCTCTACATAGTGCACTACTAAAAAAACATTCATTTTGCCACAAATCATTAAACAGTGACAGCATGTTGAATAGAGAGCTGTCTAACCCGGCCGCTGGATTTAAACGACTTTAGATCAGACAGATTACACACTGTTTGGATGGAGGTTCTGCTATTTGGCCTTCAAAATGCGCTAACTGTTACACAGGGGAAAGGGAGTAATTTGAGACATGGTCTTACAGAGCAAACACTGAATGCTTCTTATTGGTAGAGTCAAAGAAGAACAAAGAGTTCTTTCACAGATTACACTTCAGAAGAGCTTCTGCACACTGCTGAGATGCACACTAACTGAGTTTGAACTCAAACTGCATGTCAAAATGCATCTCCACAAGTGAGGAGGATACACAGTAAGTTCAATTAAAAGTTCTAGTTGTTACCATACCAATACCAAAAAACTGCTGTGATTGGTGGAGAGAGCTTATGACGGCAGCGTAATGTATCGCAAAATAGAGAAGAGTCTATTAGAGAAGAGAAAAATCAGTCGCATAATCACCTTCTGACAAATAGCATTTGTTGTGAAAGGCTTCACAAGTATTTGTGATGTTTGTGATGTGCGAATAATTTGCACCAAAAAATCATGTTCCGTGTGTAAGGGCCTTAACACTGATACAGCGGTCACCAACTGTCCTCCTGGAGTGCTATGGTCTTGCAGAGCAACCCAAATCCAAAGCCCTGGGATCCAGACACTGGGCTGTTGATTGCACTGTGTCAGAATAAGGTCAAATCAAATCTAGGCAGATGGCAGATGTACAGGAGCAGAGTTGGGACCACTGGTCTGGTCCTGAACAGACCTATGTAGAAACAGTGTTCTGGAAGGAGTACAATGCTGTGAAACTATAAATTTTCTCCACTGGAAAGCACTCAAAAACAACCCCAACATGCAGTAATTATGCTGTAATGAGAACAACCAATTCAGATCACTTCTCCTCTGTATATATATATATGACGTCCAAAAGCATGCAGACACCTGCTCATACAGCATTAGTTTTGCAGTATTAATACTGCAATAATTCATTAAGTGGATACTTTTGGACATACAGGGTCCAGAAAAGGGTCAGATGTAAAGAATCCTCCCCTCTCCTAAGAAGCGAAAAGGGCAATTGTATGTGTCATCTCGTTGTTATGGATATGCACTGCATACAGATGTTTTGGCATAGGAAACACTTCATTACCATGTTTTGTTTGTGTTACATTGCACATTGCAGCCTGGAGAAATGCAATTACCTTTAGCTATGCACTCCTGCTGTATAGTCAAAAAGTCAAAGTGTCCTTTTCTATACCTGACACACTCTCTAACATGCAATACTGTAAAAAGCTTTAAAATGTGAATATATGAAGGGTTTGGCGACAAACTGCATTAAAAGTCCATTTTGAGAAAAAATGCAAAAATGAAATCTTCATAAATAACTACACTATGTGGTGAGATTTCTTCTTCGTTTTTATTGTTGCATTCTTTTCCATTTTTCCCCTTTATTTATAAGATATAATGTATACTTACAGCACACTCTCAAACCAGTAAAAAAAAAAAAAAAAGAGAGATTCATGAACCATCAAGCACAAAGATAATCAGTGGGCTGAACGTATCTGTTAACTCTTGAACAGTTTTACTGCCCCAGGCTGCAGAGCGGCAGTCATGAGCACTCATGGCTCTCAGTCATAAGCAAGTGTGTGTACAGAGATGGAGTGTGAGGTTGCTACATAATTTCTGAGGTCAACACTGGCTAATAGAAGGATAATCGTAATAATATGTACAGCTGGGTGAGAGCGAGAGACCATTAACATGAACCAGAGAGCACTCTCAAAGTCTCTCTCACTTTCATCATCTCTCACTATCTCTCTCTTTCTGAGATGTGGATAGGTGCTGACACATCAGTAGAGGATAAGCAGTGTGTGTGTGAGTGATCAAACTCTTTGTGATGGCTCTGGGAAGTGCTGAGTGTGGAGAGGCTGATCGCGGTTTAGCCCTATTCTCTCTATTTTAAACTCACACACATTTTCTAAAATTGGCCCAAAAACCCAGGTTCTACTGAGAAACGTCTATTTCAGTCCCACTTTGAGCAGACTGGTGTGAGTGGAGGTTATTAAGTATGTATTAGATTATGAATCTGTATGCACTCAACTGCACTGTACACAGTAAGTTGTGTGTATGACTGTGTATAGTGTATATCGGCCTGTGCAGCAGCTCTGTCTGTGTCCAAGCAAACTTCTTTTTATGGTCAATACAATTTGTGCTTAATGTATCTGATAACTCGTCTGCCCTCCATGTGATAGTCCAGGGTCTGAGGATCTGCCTGGACAAGCACACCATACTATACCAACTAGAAGCCTTGTGCATGACTCTGACCTTTACATTATACAATCTATTCTACCTGTATAAGATGATACACATTCAAATTAGCTCTGGATAAGAGTGTCTGTCATATGCCATAAATGTAAATGATTCATTCTGCTAAGAGTCAGAGGGAATGGGGTATAGTGAAATATGACAAACATTCAAAGGCAAGCAAAGTGATGAGATGCTGGATAAAATGAGAGGCAAAGAGATATGTAGAGTCAACATTAAAAGGCAAAAACAGACATTCACTTCCATTCCTGACACACATTACAATTAGGGCTGTCACAATTACTTAATTAACTTCATTTTAAAAATTACATTTGGAATGGCATTTCCAACTAATCAACTTTGACTAGTTGGTAGACTGCATCATGATGCCTTTCTCTGCATTTTGTCAGCTAATATTCACCCATTACATTTCTATGGGAAAGTAATTTTGAAATGTAACGTTTTAGGGATGATACAGAAGTCTGCTGATATCCAATATTCCCATGCATGCAAGTGCTAATGCTGGTGTAGACATATAAACAAAATATACAATGGAGACTTTGTCTGTTTGATTGTAAAATGAGTCAAATCTATTTATCAGCAGCTTTTTTTAATGCAGTAATAAAATATCTGCCAACATTGATATAATTTCGATATCATTGTGCATTCCTATTATGTGTAGTTGGTAGCTGGAATCTCTTTTAAAACTTGATCACTTAATTGAGCATGAAAATAATCAGTATATTACTCCATTATTCATATAATCCATTGTGAGAGCCCCAACCACCACTATCAAATAACACTGCAAACTGTCACGCTGTACTGGGGTAAAGGAGTGGATTTACCGTGAGTGTCAGAGGACTGACTGAACCAGCTAAATCCTTTCTTCTTCTTGTCCATGAGGTCAGCCAGAGTGACCCCTGTCCCAGGTCAGGGCCATGCACGCAAAGCCCATGCATTCACACAGCACAGCACAGTGCAGCCACCGAAGCACCAATGCAGGGATGACAAAACAAGCAGCTGGATCAACAGGGGTTAAAGTACAGGCAGCCACCCAGCCCTCTAAAAACCTAAGCCCGACTGCATTTCTGCTGTATTTCAGCTCTCATCACACATCACAGAGATTGCGGTGCCAGTTGCTGGGAAGGGGCATTTAAACCATTTTTGCTAATTAAATATATTTTCAAATGAACGGTTTTAAAATTTTCCTAATAGAAATTATTTCACAAGGCTATAAATTTGAAGATTTTACCAAGGAATAGAGCAATAACTCCAAAATGACTTGGAATAAAATCTGAATTCCATTGGAAGTTAAGTTTTTCCTTCTCCTGGAAACTTTGCATTTGGGGAAGATATTTGCGCGACAGTGAATTTTTGAACTTATTGTGTGCAGCAAGCATAGAGATAATCTTTATCTTGTGGCTGGATTAATTTATTAATTTATCTTCGTATCTCTGTAGGTCTATAATAACTAGGAATGACAAAAACGTAAACATGACTTTTTTATACCAATTTAGCATCAAAATTAGCAAAAACTCTTGTATCTATTCTTGTGTCTATGTTTTACTTCAGATACTAATTATGTACTAATTATGTAATTATGTGATAAGTATGTACCAAAATACAATGACGTATATTCAAATAATCGTCCCCATCCCAACAGATTACTGGACTACTAGAACACCGGCAAGTCAGGAAGTGGAACACAGTGAAAACGTAGACAGGCTTAGGACACTACTGAGGACTGGGTTGGGCACCAGTGGGTTAAAAGCATACAATAACACCACAGAAACAACAACAATAAACCACACCAACACCAGAGGCAAGAGCGGACTGGTCAGCTGGAGAGGGGGCAACAGGAAGATGGATTATTAGTCACAAGAAGGGTCTTTGAGGAATATGATACTGCTGCCACATATATGTTAAAATGAAAGACGTATCAGCTGCACATGAAGATAGACAACAGGGACGAGGACACCTTTATGTAGGCGCACTTATCAACAAAAAAACCCATCTAGACTAAAACAGGTGCCAGCTAACACTGAACATGCTTTGGCTAGCTGAGTTATTGTCTGAGTGTATGTCTAGCTTAAGATGTCTCTAAGCCTGTAGGTTTGGTGTAGAAGGCAAAAGCTGCGATGTAAGCACAAAGGTTGGAGTGTGAGCTTTCAGAGCCAGGCTCCGAGCCTCTGCCGCATGAACGATTCCAGTGTAAATCTGCTCACTGCTAACTGCCGTCCGACTGCCTCTATAAAGAGGATTTGGATTAGTCTTTCTTGTGCCCAACTTCACTCTTTTTGTCCCTGCTCTTCTTCAGCCCTCTACCAGCCTGCCAAATGCTGCGCAAACAGCTCCTAATACGGTACAATAAGAGCACAGCTGTTTGGAGCACAGGAGTAGGGCTCAATACACTGGAGCACTTTTACATTCAGAGCAGTCACTAGACTGCATCTGATGAACAAAGGAAAGAAATGTGAGAAGGGTGTAAACCATTAAAACAATGAACAAACTCTATTAATGACGTTAAGTGTTTAAGGGCTCATATCCAATTTTGTCTTATATATTACTGATTCCCCTGAGATCCACTTATGATGTTTATAGTGCTCTATGTACCATAAACAGTCATAATTCATTTTTGCATGAGCACCCTGTCTTTATCCCTTAAACTGGATGTTAATCACTGTGCCATTAGGACTGTTAGACTGTGTCATACAAACCCTTCACTGCTCGTACTGCAAACTATCACAGGTGAAACATCCATTAACCCTCTTCAAAATCGCCCAATTAGTAATCCTTAGGGTATGGTAAAAGTCACAGAGCATGAAGGGTTAAAGTAATTTGAGTTATTATATACAAACAAACTCTACATTATATAATCATAATTGATAAGATCAGGCACTGTGAGAGACTCACGATTGCGCTTGCTGTCATCCTCTTCCTCCTCATTATCAGGGTCAATGTCCTCAGCCTGTGTGATCCAGTCCAGGTAGCCCTTTAGATCCTCCTCCAACTGCTGTTTCTCTCGAAGCTTTTGGAAGTCTCCTCGAGCCTTCGCTTTCTCTCTCTCCTTAGAGAACTCTCTGCATCCAGACAACACAACACACAGAACAAAAAGCTATATATTATTATATAATATTATTATTATATATATTATATATATTAGCACCCATGCATAAACCCTCTCACATAAGCACACACATGCAGTCAAGTAAATCCACACAAATGTAAAAATTCTCAGATTTGTTATATTTGTAGTCCTCAGTTGTCCATTCCCACATGACTAAGTCTAACCTTTTACTTTTATTTCTAGTTTCTACCAGCAGGTGGTGCACTTGTCTACTATTAATAAGAGCAGACTCAACGACCACAGTAGAGGTCAAGCAACGAACACAGCTTTAGCATCCTTCACACACGCAAACACACACACACATAGCAAGTCGTCCAAACTTAATCTGAGTCAGGGGATTACTTGAGTCATAGCTTGAGAAATGACTCAAAAAATAACAAAAAAAATAAATAAATCTTTCATCGACCAAAACCAACAGAAGACAAAAGGGGGCAGCATACATGCCTGAATCTCACCCACCTCTTCACTCTGTCCTTCTATAGGACATGATAATGTGTGTGTGATAGGATGAGAAATATCCATCTATATGTGTGTGTGTTTGTGTGTGTCTTGTGGGAGAGTATTAATGTCTCCACAGAGAGAGGAAACGGTGGAGAACTGAAGGCCGAGGCAATGAGATTAATTTCAGTCGAGGAATGGTGGGGGGGTCTGAGGATCAGCAAATGGAAATGAAGGAGAGCAGAAAACAGGAAAGTAGAAGAAAAGAAGAGTCCCACAATGTTCTACCCGTTCTACAATGTTCCACACGCTTTACACCAATTCACAATATTCTACACTTTCTTTAATGTTCCTCCACATTCACATTGTTCTCCAATGTCATCTCCAATCAATACTGTTCTTCAGTGTTCTCCAGAAATCTTTATTATTCTACAATGTTCTCCAGCCATTCACCCGGTTCTACAATGTCCTCTCCCGCCCATACTGTTCTACAATAACTTCCCCCATCCAAACTGTTCTACAATGTTCAGCAGCCATTCACACTGTTCTTCAATGTTCTCCATCCACCCACATTGTGTACTGGTGTCCACCAATTTACAATGTTCTACAATGCTCTCTCCCAATCATCAGTATGATGGAGTTCGTTGAGTCAGTTTTCTCTGGACTTATTTTATGCAGTTTTAGATGTTTAGATTTATTAAAATGTGACTGCAGAATCTAATATTGTGTAGCATGAAAATTATGTGTATGCCGAAATTCACCAATTGTGTAACATTTTAAAAAGTGCTCCATCCTTCCTGCCTCTGACTACTGACTGATATCTCGACCTCTTAGTCTGTGTTGTTGTCTCTCATTAGAGTTTGTTCCAGGTTTCTTCGGTTCCCTTGCCCCGGTCTGCTTTACTCTCCGCGGGACAGCCAGGTCACTTCCTCAGTCTGACCTTCATCTGTCTAAATCCTATTTGTCTCCTCCTAATGTCTCCAGCTACTTCCTGATGCACTTACTTTGAAAGTGTCCTTGCCACTAAAGAATCATGCAGGAAGGAAAGAACAGGGGTGAGAAAATGTTCCCAAAACACCACAAACCTGCCAAAAGCACCAGCTGAAGGTGAGCTTCACTGTTCCAGGATCAGAGCTCTCCACTCAAAGATTACAATCCAGTGATTGATACATAACTGATCTTAGCATAGTAATTTTAGTTGCATTCTGTAAGATCATAGTGTTTAATTCATTGTTAACAATCTGATTCTGACCAAAAATGTACATTTTGTGAAAGATAATATTCATCAAGGAAAATATTTAAATCTTTAACCTTTAGAAGTCAAGTTACCTATGTTTTTCTATGCTATAATTACATATGTAATTTTACATTCAGTTACACATATTACATTCAAGGCTGAGAATAGATAAAATACTCTACTTATGCTGCATTCCATTTAAAATGTCGAGCTGTCAGAGTAACAAGTAGTACATTTCAACTGGAACGGGCCACTACATGGAAAGTCAGCAGAGCCTCACCAACCCAGAGTTTAAAATCCAAAATGGTCGCACCATACATCAGCAGTAGTTTTGCATTAAAGCAGTAGTTTAGCATTTATTAGCACTTCTTTTTATTTGTGTCTTATTAAATCAGTCGTACACAGAGTACCGACCCAACTTCTCTCTGTAAATGTGTTTCCATGGTGGTTAGATGTACAAAATACTGTATAATGCATTATCAACCGGTATTGCTACAATGGCAATGTTAACATGGGACGATACTAACAATGCTAACCTTGGACATTAAAACTAGGACATATTTTAGTTAGATTAACCATAAAACAACGACAAAGGACTGTCAAACCAGTAGTGATACAATCCAAGCCTTTAGCTAATGTTTTTTTTGAAAATTTGCTATCAAATATCTGAATGTTTAACTAGAACACGGTCAATCCCCAGGTGTCATTCCCAGCTCTGACTTCCGAGGTAAATGGAATGCAGCATTACAAAAACAAATGTGCTACAACAAATAGTTTAGCTTGTTTTAATTGCATTTGTCAGTGCAAGAGACTTCTAAAGGTTGAACACAGTTGATTACTATAAATATATTCTTTGTATTTACCTTAAAATCTTAAAGAATGCAGAATTTAGAGGCAAAGTTTTACTAACACCCTGCAAAACCACTGCAGTCATCACAGCAACCGCAAAACACCCTTTTACTCAATAAAATACACCCCATCACACCGTCTTACCCACTGAGCACACCCAGCACAAGGTTTAAGACGAAAAAGGAGCCCAGAATAATCAGGCTAACAAAGTAGATCCAAGGAGTTTCCCAGCCAATCGCATCGTTCACCTGCAGGGGTCCAAACATCAGTGTTATACCACAGAGAGAGGGAGAGAGTTTGAGAGAAGGACAGAGGAGAGCACAGAGAAAGGAAGATAGGGAACAAACGGGAAACCGAGAGAGAGAGAGAGAGAGAGAGAGAGAGAGGGAGTGGGAAAAATGGGAGTGGAGAACAGGAATCTCTCACCCGCTTAAAACACCCAGAACAAGGTTCAGAACGAAGAAAGAGCCGAAGATCACCAAGCTGACAAAGTATACCCAAGGCAGCTCCATCCCCATCGCATCATTCATCTGCGAGAGGGTGAGAACAGGACACAAGAGAGGAGGGGAACAGTAAAAAGAAGAGAAAACAAAGGAAGCAGAGATAGAGAAAAGCAGAATTAAAAAGTAGAAGATAAAGTCATGGTAAAACTGACAGCATATAGAGTGTTTCAACACCTCAAAATTGGCAGGCAAGGTTTTTTTCACATGTTGAGAGATTAGAAATTAGAGTAATTTTCTAAAACAAAAAAGCATTTAAGTTTATATCAGTTATTTCTCACTCATTGAAACGAGAAGAGAAATTCTATCAAAATGCAGGTTTCAAGCCATATTAAGGCTGCCGTGATTCATAATCAAATGAAATAAAATCAAATCTAATTTATTTGTATAGCACTTCTTACAACTGACGTTTGTCATGAAGTAGCTTTACAGGAATCCAATAATGAAACAAAAGATCAACAAAACATAAGAAAACATAGTAATAGAGTCAAAGGCGACAGGGGTAGGGAAAAACCAACGCAACGCATTGTTTTATTATTATTATCATTAATCAGATCATATGGACACTTTTTGACTCCCTTTCAGTTGTTTCTTGTTTTCCGAAGAGGACAATTATGGCTGTACTGAGCATCGTTATGGCATGTATTGCAAATACAGTTATGTCAGGAAATGTGCAATGAATCATGTATTTTTGACATCGGTGTTAACAACCTTTAGACTTTTCTATAAACCTCAATAGATCAGTACATATGAAATTAAGCACAGACTGTGTGATAACAGCACTGCTCAACAATTATGACCACTGAAAGCCTTTTCAATAAACTCTGACATAATTGCATTCATTAGCCTCTCTCTGTCAACAAGACCAAAACTGCTTGATGCCATTTTAAGCCTTACTAACCCAAACTGAATGAGGCCTTATTTTCCACTTGCAGCTATATTTATTATTATCATTATGTTTTTGTAAGCTTTTCACCTTCTCTTTTCAGATGTTTTATTCTTGCTGCATGCATGATTTTAGCCATGTAGATTTTAACTCCAGTCATGGACAACTCTGTTGAAAAGCCATTTAAAAAGGCAGACACAGAAGTCTGCTAGCCAGCGCTGGGTACACAGCGTCTACCTGGCAGTAGCGTTGCATCAGTGGCAGTTTGAAAAGAGGTGATGGCTGGTTATGTATGTGTCGGACGGCGCATGTGTCCGTCTTTAGCGTGTCGGGAGCATTACATGTGATTGGGGAGAATGCTAACGAGTGGGTTGGGTAATTGGGTAAAAACAGTCATTAGTGGCAACCCTTGTCCTCATTTGGCTTGAAAAATGACGATTTGTTTTGAATATTACTGGCAGTTATTATGTGTACAATCTTCTTTCTTACAGTGAAAGACAACATAGTATGTGTAATGTGTTTTATATTTTAAATGGATTTCATCTCTGACTCCACATTGAGGTGAAGAAATACTGTATATCCATGGAAAACACAGTTGCGGGCAGAATAAAACACAGAGGAGCAAATGTCAACATTTAGAATAGAAACTCTTTTCTGTAAAGAGAAAGCGATGTGGAGAGACCACACTGTAACACAGCTCTGCTGGATGAAGAGACCAATAGGCTCTGAGATACTTCAGTAATGTCCTAAAGCGCAGCGTTCCTGTGGTGAGTGGGAGAGAGGGAGAGAAGCTGTGTGTGGGCTGCCAGCCATCTCACCCTCTTCTCTATGCAGATCTAGAAGAAGAGGATTCTGCTAGTTCACAGCCAGAGGTATTGTGACGTGGGAAAAAGGTAACTGCTGAACGTCATGGAGGATGACAGGAAGAGGTGATTTGTCAATTTTTTTCTTCGCTGTAAAAGCTGATGCTCTAAACTTACTTTATTCAAATGTAAACTATTTCATTATATAAACTATGGTTAAAGAAAATTGGGTTATATCTGACCCCTTTCAGCTTCATATATTTGCTTGAAAAAAGGACACAGAGGGAAAATGACTTCCACTATTTAGCAGTGAACATTAAATAGTGTGTGTAGGGAACAGTGCTGCAGAGCTGACTTGCAAAACAGCTGACAATTAGCTAAGCTATATTAGACAAGTGAGAAAAGGGAAAACACGGAACTTTGCAGTTCAGTGTCTTCCCTGATCTCACACGTCTAATTCTGTGCAATGCTGCAACCCTCTGGGACTGAATTTTCACAGTCCTGCACTGAAGCGTTCCCAGAGCCCAGAGTACTGACCCAGCAGTGAAGTAATGAATAGTCACAGAGCTGAAAGCTGAAGACTGCGGTTTTACTGACCCAGTAGAGCACATCTGTCCAGCCCTCCATAGTGATGCACTGGAACACAGTTAGCATGGCAAACATGAAGTTGTCGAAATTGGTGATGCCGCCATTAGGTCCATTCCATCCCTCCCTGCACTCTGTACCATTAATGGCACACGTGCGTCCATGACCATTTACCGCACATGGTGCAGGTTCATCCTCCGCTATCATCTCTGCACAAACACACACACACATATATACACAGAGCAAAAACTTTATATATAAAGAAAAAAGCCAGAAATGTGCATTGTAGTACAGATGCTCCTTAATTAGATAATTAGTAACTAAATGTCAATTACTAAAACAGAACACAGTAAAAAAAAACGACTTGAAATAGTAAATAGTTTGAAAATAATCAGTTCATTAAGATCTCATATGTAACTAAGTACATGTAACTAGTCACATTATACGTCTAAATACACAAAAAAAAGTTATCTAGGACGCAACAGCAAAACTGATAACAAATGAAGATGGGTACTGATGGGTATTTTCACACTTGAGCATTTTCCAGACCTAAGGCTATCTACAGCAAGAATTAAGTAAATATATGAGCACATTCAAGTGTAAAAGCAGTCTTGCTTTTCAGTGAATCTGAATGTGGTCCAGAAAAGCAGAAAATCCCTGGTCCACCTGAAAGCGTGAACTCAGCAACAACTGTGGTCAGCAATCAGTCTGAAAGCTATTCCCCTTAGGCATGGGGGATCATATAACAGCAATGGTTTTACCTGCCACATTCCTTTCTGATTCAGTACAAAGTGGTTTCTTTTCTTATGCAGATGCCCAACACACACACACAAACGAATTACCATTAATGTATTACCATAAAAGTCTATTATTAAATCCATAAGTGTGGAGTGCTGAGAACATTGCACACAGTTCTTTTCTTGTGATGGCCTGCATGGGTAAATATCTAAAACAAGCCTTGCCACACACCCAGCAATAACCACAATCACCTGTCCACCTGTGAACAAATTTGTGATCTCCCTCTGTGATCAGATTCCATTATTTGAGGCAAGCGTAAAAATGCTCCGTCACTGCTATTTGTTCCTGGTATTATTTTCCATGGATATATAATTATTTTCTGTATTTTCTCATTAGACTCACCCGACCCAGTGACGAAGCAGGTAGCGTGCATTTTCCCAATGAAGAGCTCAAGGCCGATGATGGCGTAGATGATGATAACGAAAAGGACCAGCAGAGCAATGTGGAGCAGGGGGACCATGGCTTTAATAATGGAGTTCAACACCACCTGTAAACCTACAGATACACATTACAGTTACTGTTAATGAAGTGTGTAGACCTAAAAAGCAACTAAAAAGCAACTGTTTTATTCATACTATACTTTCTTATTAACAACTATCCAAAACTATACAAATCTATTTTTAAATCTTTTTTACTCACTTCCAGATCTTCTATTTTATATTTGATTCATATATTTATTGCTACTATTAATATTCTATTATTATTTTCATTTTCTTCATTTTATATTATTTCTACAATAATAAACTTCTGTTTTTCTTTTAGCTCATTAAGGCTGTAAAACACTTTGAGCTGCATTCTATGTATATAATCATTGCTACTTAAATAACATTACTATTATAGATACACAGTGTTACTTTTATTAATGTGCTTGTGTGCATGTAAACCTACCGAACCACACAGTTTATAATAGTATGTGCATGTCTGAACACCCACAGATGCACAGTTAGCTTTTATTAGTGGATTAGGCAGTATGAATGTTTCCAGCTGAGAATGCATTCCACTTGAAGGCAAATGACAGGGTCTCTCCCATTACATGCTTATTGCTATGTTTTTGCCTCGCTGCTATACAGTCATGGCAAAGCACTCACCTTCCACAGCCTGGCAGCAGCAAGCCACTGGCAGATTTTCAAAATCCTATCAGCAAATCGTGGGTGAGACACTATTTTGCAGTACCAGATAATATGTACGTAAAGGAAGCATCTCATTATTTATTGTACAACATTTCATGGACACGGAATGTACTGCCTACTGCATATTTTATTACATACAGACCGATCAGCCTATTATTAAGGAATGTAGTAAATCTGTTTTTCTGCATAAGTTGTTAGCTTCGTTTCATCCTGTTCTTCGTTCTCAGCACTGCAGTGACACTGACGTGGTCGTGGTGTGTCAGTGTGTGTTGTGTCAGTGTTGTGCTGGTACAGCAGTGCTGCTGGAGTTTTTAAAACACCTCAGCCTCACTGCTAGACTGAGAACAGTCCATCAACAGAGTCCTGTGGACAGCGTCCTGTGAGCACTGAAGAAGGATTAGAGGATGACCAACAAAAACTGTTCAGCAACAGATGAGCTTCTGTCTCTGACTTTACATCTACAAGGTGGACCAACTAGGTAGGAGGGTCTAATAGAATGGACAGTGAAATAACATAACTCAAATAACAGCGGCTCTGTGGTGGTCCTGTGAGGTGCTGACCATTGAAGATCAGGGGGAAACGAGACTATCAAAGTGCTACAAAGTGCTCTTATATGGTAAGTGGGGCTGGTATAATGGACAGTGTGTGTAGAAACAAGGAGGTGCTGTTATAATGATTGGAATTACAGCATAAAAACTAATTTCATCAGAATCATATCAGTTTAGGCAGATTGTTGTTATATGTTGTTTTTTAAATGTTTCTAAATTTCAAGGATGCTTAGCCTATTTGCTTAGTGATATTTGATCAAATTTATTATAATCTGTAATATAAAGTGACTATGCTACATTAAATGTAATCCATGATTTGCCCTATAATTTGGAGTAAAATGAAAATAAACAACATATATTACTTTCTGACAAACTAAAGAGTTGTCAAATTACTGGAGACTTGTATGTTTTGTTTTCATGTTTTTGTGTATGTCTGCCTCTGTATGTTTACAGAAAAACATTGAGTTAAGGCAAAACTATAAAGCAAACTCACACACATACACACACAGAAGATGTCTTTGGGGCATTGAGTTTAACAGCTTGTTCTGAACGAACACTCCTGGGGGCGGCAGCGAAGGCCACTCAGCTCCCTCTGCCATATGGCTGCATACTGTGGCTGAGTTCACCCTGCATCTACCCCACTGAAGGGCTACTGCGCTTCGGGACCCCCAGGCCTCCAGACCCATGAGAATATGTGGGTGCATGACTGAGTGAAATAACTAAAGTGTTATAAGGATGACATAAATAAAGCT
This sequence comes from Salminus brasiliensis, assembly GCF_030463535.1. Classification (NCBI taxonomy): domain Eukaryota; kingdom Metazoa; phylum Chordata; class Actinopteri; order Characiformes; family Bryconidae; genus Salminus; species Salminus brasiliensis. The sequence goes on along the minus strand of NC_132898.1, from coordinate 24,207,947 downwards.
TTGCCTATTTAATACTGCAAAATATAAATTAATGCCATTGACCAGCTGTATGTGAGTGGACTAAGAATATAATTTATTTAAAATATATCTAGACATTTTACCAAGTTTTATACTCATCTTATGGTTGCTGGGATTAGGAACATAGAAGCCCACCCAAGTATATTTTGGCCTCTTTTCCACTGCAGGGCCAAATGGTTACGGCTTTTTTTTTTCTGTGTTGCCAATTTAGGGTTAGGGTTTTTCACACTGGGCGACAGATCTAAATCATCATCACTGATCATTACTGATGTCACATAACAGAGGTAAGGATTACTCACTGGGCACTCCCGAGACCAGGCGAAGGGGTCGCAGGACTCTGAAAGCTCGCAGCGCTTTGACGTCAAAACCTCCCGGTTTGCCCCCATGGCCATGCGTGGCAGCGGCTTGGGCACCCTCCTCCTCCTGATCGCCGTCTTTGGTCAAAATTTCCAGGACAACACTGAACAATCTAGAGAAAGACATTTCACAGTCTGTAAAACAACTGACAGAGCTTATTTTGAGGGAACTGAGTCATTGTGTGATCAGTTAGAGCTAAAGTAGCAGTATTTAATTCTACAACTTCTGCCAACAACATGTTTCATAGTCAATCAGACATGTTTTTTCTCATGTTTTTTTCACTTCTTTGGTTTAGCAGAGGAGCTACACTATGTGTGCAAACGTTGGTGGACATCAACTCATATGTGTAAATTCAGCCACTGAGATGCTCTGAAGCAGCCATGAACAGATTAGCCTCAGGTCACCATCCATTTTATAGACTGATGGAGCTCCATCCAACACCTTTGAGATGAGCTGGAGTGGCAGAACTCATTACCCAACATCAGCACCTGACATTATTGTTGCAATTAGAGATGGAAGAACTGATCGGCTATGCATTAGTATTGGCAGATTTCCTGCCAAAATATGCAACTGGCAATTGATAAATAATTTAGCCAATCCTAAGAGCTGGTCAGATCATATGATTGTTTTTTCATCTGACCCAGATGCTGCAGCTCCTCATGCAACCCTTAGATGGCAATTTCAACTTTACTCACAGCTGCAGAAACTTACTGAAGCCAGTGCAGAAATGCTTAATTTGTTTTACCAAAGCAAACAGCAGAGCTAGCAAACACAGCTTTGAGCTAGGGTTGGGCGATATGGTAAAACATACAATATCACAATATTTATTATGATGTAATTACAGACTAAATACATCAGTAGCAATAGATTCTTAAAAACTACTATTTAGGTCACATACTGAATAGTGCAATATTGTGATACACTATATACAAAGCATATTGTGTATCTTGATAAGAACATTTATCACAATATAATCAAATATTAGCAAATTGCCCAGCTCTACTTTAATCTTCCCATTGCAGTTTTATATATACAAGTTTGACAAAAAGAAAAAATTGTGGTTGGTTCCAAAAAGCACACTTCATCTTGAGAGACATTTACAAAAGCCCTGCATAACGAAGTCTGTCAAAGTGGCATTCCAGTTTCACCCTTGATCCCTATTGGCTATAAGACAATGGATGATCGTTATCGTTCCCAAAATTACTGATTGGTCCATCTCTAGTTAGGATGCATTTAAATCCTCACAGTAATGTTCCAAAAGCATTCACAGAGGAGTCGAAGAAGCTACTGCAGCACAAAGGGGACACTGTCCTTTGTAATACCTTGGCCACACAGACTGATGGTAAAATGCACAGGGAGGTGGGAAAAAAAGATGAACTGAGTTACAATAGATGGATCAAGAAGAGAGGAAGAATTCCAGGAGGAGAAAGAAAAAACTGGGTAACGAGATAGAGGAGAAAAATAGAGATGTGTGGGGAAAGACAGTGAGTCATTCCAGCAGTGAGGAGCCTGATTTATTCCACGTGTCTTTTCTGGGTCATATAAATGCAAGAAGAGCTCTGTGTGTATGTATGCTTGAGTGTGTGTCTGTGCGTGCGTGTTTGGAGAGCATGACAGTGACAGGTGAAGAGAGGGGCTGATAGGAAAGGAGTGACTTTTATGTGAAAGAAGATGTCAGACATAGAAATAGGAGGAAGAAGGAGAGAGAGAGAGAGAGAGAGAGAGAGAGTGAGAGAGAGAGAGAGAGAGAGAGAGAGAGAGAGATAAAGAAAAGGAGGAGAGAGGTTGTGATGGCACAATACACCCCCCCAGTAAGCAGGACCTAACTGAAAGCACCTCTCCCAGTACAACTGATTCATTCACTGTTGGCAGAGTGAGACTTGAGTGACATCAAAATCCACTCCAAAAAAAAAAAGAAAAAGAAAAAACGAAAGAAACTACCCCAAATTCAGGTGAATAATTTTTCATGTTACAATTAATAAGACATCACTATTACAACTACCACATTCAAACAGCACAATACTGGAGCTCGAATCACACTGACTCACACTGTATTTGGTGTCCACAACTTTACTTTACTATACATTTTACAGAATTAATTAACTATTAAATATAATCTTTTATTTATTACCCTTTTGTTCACTCTGTATTTTAGGTAGTGTTGGTTGGTCTTAGTTTCCAGGTATTTTTACTTATTATTACAATTTGTATTCCATTTTTTTATACAGTTAAATGTTTTCTTTGCTTCATATTTTCATTACCATCTTAATTTTCTTGCTATTACAATTTTCATTATATTACCATCCACCTTTGTCTTTTTAGTTTGAAGCATTTTCTACACATTTTGTAGCAGTCAGTCACTTTAAATTAAAAACACTTTAAATTGCAGTCTGATTTGTCTAAGGAGTGCTACATATATAAAGTTTGTTTGATTGAGTGTCAATAAAGTACATAAAAATACAATAATCAGCCTACAGCATTTCATTGGTATTCACTCTATTATTGGATTTATTTAAATACTTGCTTTCTTTGCTATCCAACACAGTGAAATATGCAAAATATGCTAAATAAAATGGACTAATTTAGACCTTTTCATAGTGCTGGCTACTTTGCAACACTGCAGTATGCTGTGCAGTATGTTCTGTTATTCTGGAAGACACATCATCTTTGATGGAGACTAGATAGTAGTTTTGATGTTGGAGCGGTCATGTGGATGTGTCTGAAGGTCAGTTTTAATTCAGCTTAAACTGAATATGGTGCTTTTTCATTCAAACCATCCTGCAGTGAGATAAAGTTATCTCTTGTGGTCACTTCCAGGAAGGCTGGCTACGGTGCCATAAAAGTTATTTTCTTAGAAAACAAATAATGAAATGTTTTTAACCACTCTGCTATTTACCAGTAGTCATGGCTCTATACAGAACCATGTCTTTCAATGAATTACTCTTTACACGAGTGTTGTTTGTGTTCAGTAAAAGACATAAAATAAGACATAAAAAACCCAAACTGAACAAAGAGTTTGAAATGCTTTAAAACTAAAAGGCACAGTTTAATCTCGGTGGAGGAAGCAGTCAAACTCACCCAATGACGACAATGACAAAATCCAGCATATTCCACCCATTCCTGACGTATGCGTTTTGGTGCATAACTAATCCGTACGCTATGATCTTCAGGAAGGTCTCAATTGTGAAAATGATGAGAAAGGCATATTCAACTGTTTCCTGGAATAAAATGAGAAACAGAAAGAAAAATTAGTTTTAATGATCCTAAATCTTCAGTGAGGATGCTCTGGTACTACACGCTTTTCAACATGTGCTCACAGAATAAAGCACTTTAGCCAATTAGTTTCTATTTGGCAAATAAAAACAGAACAAACTGTAAAAAACAGAGCAGAGCAAATGAGGCAGTTCTGATACCGCAGATTTATTGGACAGCGGACAATAGATGCAGCCAAACCTAGGCGCTGAAATTCTGCCTTTGTTTTATCTCCACCACACACATATCCACACACACAAATGCACCCCCACACGCTTGCACACAGACTGGATGTTTTGGATTAGTGTGCCAGGCAGCCTGGTCATAGCAGAGCAGATGATTCTTTATCAGTGTCAAACACTAAACCTGCCTCTCTGCAGGTATTACATTCACAGGTAGTCCAGGTACAATATGGCCAGGCAGCTTTGATTTCAGAATTACATACATTAAGTGATACAGAAAGACAAACAACAGACATTAGGTACATGAATAGACCATTTATCCACTTCAACCTAATGTATGAATATATTATTCATAAAGTGTGAGATGAAGCTATTCAAAGTTAAATGAGTCCTCTGTCAGTTCTTATTCCCAACACACTGATTATCACCTCTAAAGTATCATAGCATTCATCATTGCCAATTCCAATGTCCGATTACATCGTTCTACTGCCAAAGCCTAACGCACACAAAATCTGCTGAAACAAACAAGCACCATTTGCATATGCATGTGTGCACTTAAATGTACACACACACACGCACACACACACATACACACACACACTTACTGACACAAACAAACACTCTTTGGAGACCATCTCTGGCCATCTGCTCAAAGCACACAACTTCAGTTCAGTTTTAGGATTACAACGGATTCATAAGGACCGGTGACCATTACACAAGTGTGTGACCATACCAATACAGAACAAGAACAGTCTAAACAGTCTACTGTAGTTTCCAGGGGTGGACAACATGGTTCAAATATTAAAATCACAATATCGTTAGCACAATATTTTGACATGCAGACAGATTCTTAAGAACTTCAATCCAAATACAGTGATTTCTATCCACTTTATCTAATTACTCGCTGTAATCAAATGTGCAGCTGTTCTGCATTCTTTAAGCACTGGCAATATCCAAGACACACTCGCTTGAATCATGTTAAAAACACTTAATCTTGAGTTAGAACAAATATCATATTGCCCACCCCTAGTAGTTCCTCCAAAATACACAAGTTGTCTCAAACATGCTTAAAACTTCACAACTGCATATTTCTGCTGTGTTCAAAACCATTTTTATCTGATTCGAATGGCCTGTACAATACATTTGTAAAATAAGAACCATTCAAACTTCTATATCCAAGGAGAAGCACAATAAAGCATTTAGAATTGTGCATTTTATGCATGGTATTTACACTATAATCATGTATGCCAGAAGAGTGTCTTTTGAGTTTTTAATAAATAATAACCAACAAATGCAAATCATGCTGTGTTTAACTGTATACTAATCCAATAGGCAAAATAATATAACTAATAATAATATTACTATTATTAATATTAACCCATATTATTAACACAAGCAATGATAGTAATATTAACACAACATTAACAATAGGCTTTTTTTATATGGAGAGGCATATTAACACTATCACTTAGTGCTTAGTACAGGCTTAATTTATCTGTAATCATCCATTTTAATTAACTCATTTGAAAATCTTTAGTACATAAAAGCAAATACACAAACATTCGACTACCCTCTCCCAGTCATTAAAATGTATGAATGTACAGAGAAGCTCTCCATCACAGACTGAGGAGCATTTTCAAAGCTTTGGCCCCATCATACACGCTCAGTTAACTCTTAAAATACTGGCCAAAAAAACACACACACACAGTCAGTATCTCTCATCACTGCTTTTATGAGTGCTCAACTTCAGTGCTGAGTTTGCACAATAGAGTCTACTCCACAGAAAGAGGATTGTGAGTGTGTGAGTGTGGGTGTGTGTGTGTGTGGTTGGACAGTGGGAAGCCTTTAGTTGCTGCAGGCCTCGTTTTGCCAACAATTTACTGACGATTGAGTGGAGCACTTAGCCCACTGTAAGAGATACAGAGGCCTTTGTTACCGCCGTAAAAGGATAAACAGGGCTACCGGCTGCTATGAGAAAGACAGAGACAGAAAGTGAGAGAGAGACAGAGAAAAAGAGAGAAAGAGAGACAGAGAGAAAGAGAGAGAGAGAGACAGAGAGAAAGAGACAAAGTACTACAATATCAAAACTACTAAATAATAAAAAAAAAAGATGTGGGGACAATTTATATAGATATTAACTTTTATTTTTATAATTTACTTAATTTTTTAATTGAATTTAATTATTATTATGTGTTTATGTTTTTCTCCCTTTATTTCTTTATTTCATATTGTTTGCAAATCAAAATTAACTGCACAATCAGAAATGGCAATGTTTACAGGTGGGAAATATGATGATATTTTATCATATTGAGATTAAATTCTGTACTTTGCTTTTCTGAGGATATCATGAACATTGTCAGATCTTAAAGAACACTAAACAACCACACATGTTGTTACAAAGAGTGTAATTAGTCCTGTTTAACTGAATGAAGTGCAGAAAACTGAATAAAATCACTGTACTGTATAGGAAATATTTAAATCCATTGTGATAAATATTGTGTATTGTAAAAAAAAGACAGATGTTTCTCAAAACCATAGTTCCACCGAACATTCACAACTACTGTTGTTAAGTTGAGTAGTTCGAACTTCAGCTGTAGACCTGTGGTTAGAAGCTCAGTTCCTGGTGACTATGTCATTGATGAAGGAGATGCAGGTGAACGATGGACCTCATAATGTCTGAAAACTGACAATGCCATCCTTAATGTGTTTCTGTATTTATGAGTGTGGTTCCATGTTAGAAAAAAGACTGTCTTCAATACAAACATTTATTAGAAGAGAGAAAATTGAAATCTTTACAATACTGAGAGCTTTCACTGACATTATGGAAAGGATGAAAAAAGAGATTATTAGTGGCGGTGATATATGATCACAATATGAATACCATAAATAATACATTAATAACATGATTTCAGTCTCAGCTCTTATATTTTGGCATAATATTACAGTTTTTGCAAGTTTCCTGCTGAGAGAGTCAGACCGAACACATCTGTTAGACTACGGTGGTTAAAACCAACATGGTTCAAACTACTGTGGTACGAACAAGGTATGACAGTTTTGGGAAACAGTCGTACTTCAGATGTTATATTGAACATTGGTAAATGCTTGTTCTGTCATATCTTCCGAATTAAATATATATATATTTTTTTTATATTTCAGTAGACAAGGGCTTTAAAGAGTTAAAACAACAGTTTGGAGCTTTAAAGAGAAAATAACACTATTTGCATTGTGACTCTGGTTCATAGGAAGTACTGAAAATCTGTGAATGAGTTCAATAAGTTTAGGGTGAAAAACAAAACAAAAAAAAGAATCAGCCATTGAAAACATCCCTAAATAACTGATTATATACTGTTAGTAACTCGGTCATGCCAATAAAGAATATAAGATTTCATTTAATCTGTGAAGGAGAGTGAATGTCAGTTTACTTGCATTAAAATGAACTGTGTTGATACACTGTGTTGATACACTTTATTCATGTGAAAATGGTGTCAAGTAAATTCAATTCATCACTTCTTTCAGTGGGTTGACAAGCAGTGAGACCGAGGGAACACTACTTGCACATTTTTCCCCCTCACTGACATTAATTAGGGCTTGGGCACTACACAAACCTGTCACGTCATGTGTCTAAACACCACCGAAGCATGTCTTTCTGTACCAAAATGGCACCGTCACTGCTGAGAGAGACGGAAAAAAGCACAAAATGCATCTCTATCCCTTCACCCATCTCTTTTATTCATACATCAGCAATGAGAGAGAGAGAGAGAGAGAGAGAGAGAGAGAGAGAGTGAGGGGGAGGGGGCCTGTGGGGCAGACCATAAATATCTCTGACTCATCACAGCTTATTTATGCTCTGAAGACTTACAGTACATATTCCATTCTTTTTTAACACACACACACACACACACACACACACACACAAATCATTAGCTACTTCCCTCAAACAAACCATTCCACATACACACATACAGACCTAGAAGACAAAGGTCCAGAAAACAACCATATCAGCACCTGATTTAACATTTCACCTATACACACACATACACACTCACACTATGACTGTGCAATATATTGTAAATATCGATAAATACAAAACTATTTTATACAAGGTATAAACAATCACAATATTCATAAAGCTGCACCAGGTTACCATTTGTTTACATTGCAATTAAAGGTGGCAGTATGTCGACTTTATTTCACGTCTTAAGCAACCTAATCCAGTGTGTTTGCTGAGGCAGTGAAATACCATAAAAAGTGCAATTTTCTTATGTTTACCATTAACCGCAATACTTGCTGTGTTTTTGGTTGTTACAAATTAATTCTGATAAACTTTAACACTTTTTGTTAAGGTTTTCATCATATCGTTTCATATAGCCTTATCTTGTTTAAGCACATAAAGATAGGAGGTTTTTAGTTACATCACCTAGCCTTTAAAATGCATCTTATGCAATAAGTGTGCTACTTAAAGTATCTGAACACATTAATTAAAAAGGTTGTCTACAAACACATTGACATATAGTGTAAGAGTGTAACTGTTTCAGTACAGTATTAAAATATCAACAAAAAAAAACAGTGGATGGAAATTCCAAGCATCTCTCAATTACAGTCTTTCATGGAAACCACTGTCAACCCGTCAATAGCAGAGCTGCAGGCGTTGCGACAAGTACTGTATATTCGACCCCGAAAAAACCCCAATGCATGTCTCGGAGATGAGCACACGCCCAACCAACTGAAAGGTTTTAAACTTAGTGGTTCAAACAAAAGAGAACCGTTGAAATTGCCGGTAAAGGTTTAATGTTAAGGCTGATTAGTATCTAAAGTGGTTGTGTAGAAGGGCACTGGATTAATGACATAGTTATCCATATTTATATATAATATAAAAGTATACATTTCACATTTGGTTATTCATATTCTATTCAGGTCCACTGAAGGACGTAAAAAAGTGGGCCAGAATAAAAACAAAAAAAAGAACACACACACACACACAAAGCTGACATTCACGTACAGGGCAAATGGCAGAGGTGACATAATTCAAAACGACACTAACATCTCTCTGTCGCCGTGGCGATATTTCCTGGCCAAAAAAAGCCAGAGTCAAGCTCAAAGGAGGCATTTTCTGACACTCAGCTATAAAAACATTAGCTGCTATTTTAGATCTTCTTACACTTTCTGATATCATTAGTCATTTCTGTGGCTGTGTGTACTGACAAATCATAACCCTGATAAATGTCTGGAATCAATTCCATCCATTCAGAAGGTGAATTCAGTCCTTCTTCTAAGTGTATGGATGTGTCAATATCACTTACAAGCTGAAAAGCAGCTCTTAAGTTTGTTCAAATGAAAAATAACTGAATGTTTTAAAAGGGCAGTGATTTTTACTTTGTGAAACGTCCATAATTAGATGATGTTCATTAAATCTTCTACAAGCATGTACTAACTATGCAAACTAAATATGTAATGATGCACATAACAGCATTTCTGAGTTCAACAGAATTAGAATCCCTACCCGAATAATGACACAGAGATCTAATCCTATTGTATTTTATGTTCAAATGTACAAAATGTACTTCTGTACTTCTGAATACTTCTAAAACTAGGAACAGCACAAAAACCAGAAAGGATGCACACAGAACCTAGCTTACTCCTTTACTCACTGTAAATGAGTAAATACACTTGAACGAGAGTGAGGCACAGATTTTCCCATTTACGTTTTGATCATTATTTACATTTTCAGTTTTTCAAAACTGTATTGAAAATGGTAGAGTCTTTTCATAGTGCTTTTCATAACTGACTGAATGGATTCCTCTCTATGAGGCTGTCACTTCTTAACCCTCCCCAGTACATTCATGTGCTGTTAAATATAAGGTAATCCATTATTTCTACATCATTAAGCCCTAAAGTGAGCTTTTTATAATTATAATGAAGTGGTGACATTTACACTCATGAAAACAAACATGAATACTGTATACGGAAAATGGCAAGAGATCAAAAATGTAAGCTATGAGCAAACAGATGTCTGGAAGCTGTTCCTTCAGGCTCCTTTACACTCTACGATCATGACAATGTATTCATAACTGCTGTTATGAGCTGCTGAGGGGTAGTTTTAGAGCCTAGAGAACATTGCTGGAGATGTTCTGCATCTCACTAACATCATAGAGCCTTGCAGAAGGTCATGCATTTATAGATTACGCACTGATCGGTAACAGTAGTACCACTGAGGGGTAAAGTGAAAAACTTTCTCTTATTAAGGGATGGGATATGTTGCAGCAAGTGAACAGTCATTTCTTGAAGTTGATGTGTTAAATCAGTAAAAATAGGCAAGTGTAAGAATCTGTAACACTTTGACAAGAACCATTGTGATGGCTGGAGAGATGACTGGGTCAGAGCGTCTCCAAAACATCTTGTGGGTCTTGTGTCTTTTTTCTGGTATACAGAGGTCAGTACCTACCAAAAGTGCTCCAAGAAAGGACAACCAGTGAACCGGTGATAGAGTCATGGGCACCTAAGGCTCACTAAGAAATCCATAAAAGGCCCACACTGCAGCATAAAGGACTACATGGATCTGCTTCTAATGTTTTGGTGCCAGATGCCACAAGACACCTTATGAGATCTTGTGGGATCCATGCCTTGAATGGTCAGCTCTGTTGTGGCAGTACAAGGAGGGACCACTCAATATTAGGCAGGTGGTGCTAATGCTGAGTGGTGTATTGATCTAATTAAATAATACTCTACATCAGATAATCATATATAGACTTGATTACATTTAATCAAAAAAACAACTTACTAATATGTTCAATCTTAACAAACTGTGATTATTTGTAAATTTGCTCTATGATAATACCATAATTTGTAAACAGCAGGGTGAATCTACATATTTTTTTTACTCTTCTTCGATTGCTTGGTTAATTATTACAACAGTAATAATTAAAACACTATATAATAGACTAGATTCTAAGGAGAATAGGTTTGTGTTATGTTGTTCTTCAGGTGAGAGTTTTTAACAAGCCAGTTCAAAGCCCTATTTCATTTGCTCAGCAACATCATTATGGCAGCTCATTAGCTTAAAAACACATGCAAATGTGGAAGCCTGGCTCCAGTGTGGACAGCCACAGAAAATGACTAACGTTATTGTGACCTAAGGATACAGACGCACAAACACAAACATACACACTCTTTCTCTCTCTTGCACACACTCACACTAAAATGAGACAGCCCCCCTCTGCTCATTCACTTTTTGTCCTTCTAACAGCAGGCCTTTCCACAGATGAGTCATAGGGGCTTTTAGTTTGTTTAATGTCTCTACACAAATGACATTGCAACATTGTGTTTGTATGTGTGTGTGCTTGTATGTGTGTGTGCGTATGATTCCAAAATCCGAGGTGACTCAGTGCCTGCGAGTGGGATCGTTTATTAATGCTTGAGCACGAGATCACCTGAGGAACACTCAGCAAGGCCAGCGTGACAACGCCAGAGCCATTTCATCCTTCATGGGCCAGTAGTTTCAGACAAAGGGGCAGACACGCACACACACACACACACACACACACACACTTTTACATAAACATTTTTCTTGTCATATATTTTGCACTGTTGCATTTAAGTTACAACACAAATACTTAGAAGCAAACATCACACACATCTGTAAAAGCAAAGCTGAAGACGAAGAGAGGATGGGATAGGATTCAAGTCAAAATCCACAATGGACTCCCTCAAAAGGAGAAAGCTGAAGGTTTACCATGGCCCTCACAGTCCCCCAACCTTAACACCATCCAGAATCTATGGATAGACCACACTAGAGCAGTGTAGCTAAATTGACTCATAGATCTCACAGAACTAGAAGCCTTTTGTAGGAAGAATGAAAAACTTAAAAACCCCTCAAGCTAGAACTCTTAGCTGCTACAAAAAATGTTTACAAGCTGTGATACTTACCAAAGGTGTTACTAAATACTGACCATACAGGGCACCCAAACCTTTCCTTTATGCCCTTTTTATGCCCTTATTTTGAAAGCTCCTGGACTCCCCCTACAGATGAAGAGTGCAATTCACTCGTACTCTATGGCAGTAAATACTTATGGAGAGCTGTACACAATGCATCTGCTGACAAGCTGAGAGATACAGATGTGGCATCTGAAGTAAAAGAAGCATGTGGACTGAAGGGATAGACTAATTTTACTGGGTTTTACACAAATATGACAGAGGTGTAAATAGGTTCCCTATGTCTTTCTCATCTGTCTGCCTCTCATTGTAAGCCACGTGATATTTTTGCAATACTATATCAATTCTCATGGTATTGATTTGTAATCAATACTTTAAATGCAAAGATTGGTGGCAGACAGTGGTTCATGTGTGGTGTTATCAAACCCCAGTGTTCTGACTGTATAAAATGTAATAAAAAAAAGATTTTTGCACATGATGGTGATGTTTTTTATACTAGTTTTCCAAAAATGTTATTTAAAAAATATAGTTATTAGAAATACATTGTTTAGCTTATACTATTACAATATATAGCAACACATTGAATTATAACCCATGTATGTATGTGTACATATATGTATGTATGTATGTGTGTATGTAACCCCTATACGTTTTGCAAAAAAACATTCAAATGCATCCTTACATTTACACACATTAAAAACTAGAACAGTGAATTCCATTAACACTGTGTCATATTAGTGTGGAAATGATCTGAATGAAATAAATTCAGTGTAACACTTTGCTCAGTGCACAGTGCAACACTGTGTGTCCTCCAGCAGACAAAACACACATGCACACTCCCTCACAATATGTGTGTGCATGTGTGTGTTAGATAAAGAGCAGTGGGTTGTCAGGGCGTCAGGGGCAAATAAGCAGTTAGCTAAGTGATTAAATACACTTTTCAGCCATCATCCCGACTGGGGTCTGCAGACACAGCCAACCACGCAGACACACACACACATACACAGACAAGACCAAATGCTCACACACAAAAATACCCAGTTTAGTGTAAGTATTTGGACAGTAGCATTTGTAATGTTGTCTTCTCAATGGATTTGAAATAAAGCAAGAGTGTTTTTTAGCTTTAATTCAAAGGGTTTGACAAATACACTGTAGTTGTTTTTAGGAATAACAGACAATTGTACATAGTCCCTTTTTACTTTTACAACTGATTCAAAGTAATTGGATAACTGACTGATGAACAGGTGCAGCCTGTTCCCTCATTATTCCATGACACATTAAAGAGTTAAAATATTCAGAGTTGATTTAGAGTGTTGAATTTACATTTGTAAACATGGGGACTGTACATGGGAAGTCAAAATATGCGTTCCAAAGAGGTGTTGATGCAAATAAAGGTAGCCATCATTAGGCTGAATCAGCAAAACAAACCTATCGGAGAAAGCAGAAATTTTAGTTGGCTTGAAGTTGCTGACAAAGGTGCATCAACCAAGTATTCGACTACGGGTGTGTACCTAAATCTAAATAACCTATTTTTGCCAGTAAAATAAAATATTTTCTAAAAACCTGTTTTTAACATTACTTTGTAATTATTATTAATTGTGTGAAGATGTAAAAAAATGTATCAACCTATTGTAGAATACACACATGGACAAAATTGTTGGTACCCCTCGGTTAATGAAAGAAAAACCCACAATGGTCACAGAACCTGAATCTGGCAAAAGTAATAATAAACAAAAATGCTATGAAAGTTATGGGAGAAAAAATGGAAGTCAGACATTGCTTTTCAACCATGCTTTAACAGAATTATTAAAAAAATAAACTCATGAAACAGGCCTGGACAGAAATGATGGTACCCTTAACTTAATATTTTGTTGCACAACCTTTTGATGCTGATTAGTGGACACACCTTGATTTAACATGTCCTTTTGGTCACATTATTTTCAGGGGTACCATCATTTTTGTCCAGGCCTGTTTAATGACTTTTTTAAATAATTCTGTTGAAGCATGGTTCAAAATGTCTGATTTTCTTTTTTTTTCATAGAATTTTTATTTATTAGTACTTTTGTCAGATTCAAGTTATTTCTGTGATCATTGTGGGTTTTTCTTTCATTTAATAACTTGAATCTGACAAAAGTAATAATAAATTAATTATTTAATTATTTAATTTATTATTATTAAAATTAACCAATGAAAGTCTGACATTGCTTTTCAACCATGCTTTAACTTTTATTTTAAAAAATAAACTCATGAAACAGGCCTGGGCAGAAATAATGGTACTCTTAACTTAATATTTTGTCACTGCAATCAAATAATTCCTGTCAATGAGACTTCTGCACCTCTCAGCAGGTATTTTGGCCCACTCCTCATGAGCAAATTGTTTTAGTTATCTCAGGTTTAAAGGGTGCATTTTCCAGGCAGCATGTTTCAGCTACTTCCAAAGATGCTCAATAGGATTTAGGTCAGGGCTCATAGAAGGCCACTTCAGAATAGCCCAATGTTTTTCTCTTAGCTATTCTTGGGTGTTTTTAGCTCTGTGTTTTGGGTCATTATCCTGTTGCAAGACCCATGACCTGTGACTGAGACCAAGCTGTCTGACACTGGGCAGCACAATTCTCTCTCGAATCACTTGATAGTCTTGAGATTTCATTGTACCCTGCACAGATTCAAGGTGCAGCAAAGCAGCCCCAGAACATAACAGAGCCTCCTCCATGTTTCACAGTGGGGACAGCGTTCTTTTCTTGAAATGCTTCATTTTTTCATCTGTGAACATAGAGCTGATGTGCCTTCGCAAAAAGTTCTTAGTCTCAGTTGAATTTAGTGTCATCTGTCCATAGGGCATTCTCCCAGAAGCTTTGGGGCTTGTTGGCTTGGCAAATTCCAGTCTGACTTTTTTATGATTTTATGACACTGATAGTCATTGAGCTTGAAGTTCACCTTTAATCTCTTTAGAAGTTTTTCTGGACTCTTTTGTTACCATTCGTATTACTCTTGTTATGTTGAGTGTGGTACACCCCATGTCACCAAACAGCCCACTGACTGATTACAAGATTGTAGACACCTGTGATGCTGATTAATGAACAAACCTTGATTTAACATGTCCCTTTGGTCACATTATTTTCAGGGGTACCATCATTTTTGTCCAGGCCTGTTTAAAAATAATTCTGCTGAAGCATGGTTCAAAATCAATGTCGGATTTTCATTTTTTTCATTTTCATAGAATTTTTATTTATTATTACTTTTGTCAGAGTAATTTCTGTGACCATTGTGGGTTTTTCTTTCATTAAAAGAAGGGTTACCAACAATTTTGTCCATGTGTGTAAGTCTATAACATCATAAAATGTGAAGAAGGTGAAAAGGGCATGCAGACTTTCTGGCATGACTGTATATGTGTATCTATATGTGTTTCTAAGTGCATATTTTTATGTTTGTGTGTGTGTGTAAACAGCGGAATGTATGGAGGCGACTGGCTATGAAAAGGGCACGGATCCAAGCAGCATCAGCAGGAGCCGCCTGCAGCATCCTTCAACCCGACCACCGACCAGTGACCTTTTAACAGGACGTCAGTCTGTCTGACAAAAGGTGTGTGTGTGCATGTCTGGAAAAGTGGCTCTATAAAAAACAGATTAGCTTGGAACTGTATATGTAGGTTTTCTTTTCTGTGCACAGATGATAATTAACATATTAGGTAATGAATATAGATATTATGCAAGCATACAGAGAGCGTAACTGCATTATTAAACTTGTCTTTTGTGTATTAGCAGAGAAACCTGGGCAAGTGAGTCTTTTAAAGACTAACACCCCACAGTATCAGATAACTAGTTAAATTAAATAAATGAGTGTATTATTAACAGCTTTTAAAACATCAGCTAAATCTACTAAATCTAACAGCTTTATTCTTTATACAAATATGCTTAGATGCACATTGCCAAGGTGACGACACTGGGCAAAAGTAAGTAATTACAAACAGAGCATCCAAACCCCAACGTCCAAACACAGCAAGCAAAACTAGCGTGTCAGCATGCTGGTCACCGGCCTTGTCCAACTGCTACAACAAAGAAATGCTTCCAACATTAATACCATTTTATTAGCAAGCCAGCTGACGTTACCTAGCTAATGTAACATTGCACTCTTAAATTAGTCCTGAGTCCATATACACAAGTTCACACTACTGCAGAGTCACAGACAGAACTCAGTCACTTGAGAGTGAAATATTTAACAGCCACACCTGCAGTAACACACTGAAACAGCACTTTTCATAATTTATAGCTGCATCTTGCACTGCTGGCAAAGAAAACACAGATCCTCCAGCTGTGAAACACGCTGTGGAGTGCTACGTTTTCTGAGGGCAGCTGACTATAGCACTATTTGGACAAGACTAGTTTTACATGTGGAGGAGGGGTAGTGTGATTATCACAGTGTTTCCCAGTGAGTTCTGTGTCATATTCCAGCAGCTTGTACCTTTTTCAAATCCACCAGCAGAAAAAAACCCAGGTCACACTAATCCAGAGTGAACTGCCTTGTCAGTATATTTTCCAACATATCTTATGGAAAGAGGTATAGTAGTTCTCTATGGTAAAAATCAAGTCAATTAGACAACAATAATGATATACTTGATCCATTTAAGACCAAAAAAGACAATATACTGATGTTCTAAGATGATTAGGGTAAATAAGTGAATTTAACACTAGTGGAAAACAGGATACACAGAAAAACATGATTCCTCAAATTTTTGGAGCTGGGGGACCAAAGTTTGTCCAGCTTTGCCAAAGTCTAAGTATGAAATGCTACTAGACTTCAAATGCCAAAGTAATGATCATGGTGAGTTAAAGGCCAAAAAATACAATATGCTATAGGTTACCAGTCCAAACCACAGTAAAATTCATGATGGTTTGTATACTGTTTCAAATTTGAATTATTAATAAAACCATGGCTGGTGACAGCACTTTGAAAAACTTAAATCTACTGTACAAAGTCAGCCTCCAGACTCAGCCGTGCACACACAGCACACTACAAGGGTTTGTTTTGTGTCAGGGGAAACATGGCAAAATACAGTGACAGAGCTTCAGAGACTTTTCAGCCTTCTAAGAGGACAAAGTCTGAGGGTTGGAAATGTAATGGGGAAATGTAATAATTTGGCAGTTTAACTTGCTGCTTGCTTCTCAATAATGTCAACTGAAGTTCTTTTGCATAAAAACTATTCAAAAACAGGCACGGCTCCATTTTTGTGTAATTCTGTTCAATTGAATTCATGCCACAAAAGTTCAGTTAAGGTCATTTTCTGTTCAACACTTTTTTTTTGTTCAAAACTGTCAATCTGTGTGTGTGTGTGTGTGTGTGTCTATCTCTGAATATACGTGTATGCTTTGAAGGCCAGATAGAAGCAGTTTGTAAGCATTTGAAAGGTCACACCATTATTTTTCTTGTCTGCTACAAACCTAATGTAGACATGTTGCCAATTTGTTGTCAGTTCTAACCTGCCATGTTCCAGTATAGTCCACCTCAGTAGAGTAGCATTTTAAACTGTAGTGTTAAGCAGATATTCTAAACTCCAACCTACATTCATTAGATTGAATGGATGTTTTGTCAGTATTTGTAAAGTTACTGTAACCTGGCACCTGCTGCTAGTAAAGAATGCATTTTGTGAAGCATAAACATGTCAGCCACTATTAATTTAATTGTATTAGAGTGTCCGTTTGTAAGTCAAAGAATACTCTGGATATTTTTTTCTAAAATAAAAAAGGGAGATTTTTTAAAAGTTTGCCTTCTGTAAAACAACAGGGCAGAAGACAAATGTCACATACTCACCCAGTAGACTATCACTCTCCTCTGCCACACAGTGCCCAGCTAGAACATCACACCTACACACCTCCAACAGAGCTCACTAACTTAACCTCACAGCTCTCTGAAAATGTGCTGAAGCTAGGACTCTCTAGCCCAGCATGCTATAAATGAAGGCTCAAGAAAAGCATTATTTCAGTTATTAACTAATCTGTCAATTACATCTTTGATGAATCAAATGATCTAACAGGCCACAACAACACTTCTATTATGACAGTACTCATAATAAACTTCGCCAACGACAATAAATCAGAATGCATTCACTCTTTTTTTATCCAGCATATCACACTATGCCTATGGTAATTAGTTCGCACTAACCAATGATAACACTAACTACTGACTGTGCAAGCAAACGGGACTACAAATAGCCTAGTTTTTCATATTCACAATCAAACTACTTTCTCAGTCAGACTGAGAATTTAGTCAAGCTTTTCAGTATTGAACATCTGCTATAAAATGCACTGTAAATGCAGGGTTACAATATTTATAAATCTCAAAGCCATGTCAGTTTACCAGACGAATACTACCTGGGCAGAGCGTGATGCAGAGCATGCTGTGTTCCTGATGAAATGCTCACCTGTGATAACACCCCAATGAGCAACACAAACACAGCATCCCAGAATGGATGTATCAGGCAGGCTTGGGGTCAGAGATCCAGAACTGAGATATCAGACCATTTCTGTACACAGATGTAGAATCAGCAGAATTCGATGGCATTATGTGTCTAGTAAAACAGAACATTAAATCAGAGGTCATGACTGCTAGAAGTTGTTCAACAGTGCGTGACACTGTTACTAATCTGTAGTTCAGGGGAACTAAAGGAATACTGCTGTGTTTTTAAATCCAATCTCTATCTGTCACAATTGCGATATACTGTCAATTACAATGGACAACAATTTTGATGGATGTCTCCTTACTTTCCATGTCATGCCATGACATATTTTGAAGATTTTCATCTCAACAATCTAATGATTTTTTTTGCGGACCTTTTGGTGCAACAACAGATCTCTTGATATAGATTACAACCACAGTGAATGAAAAAAATACAGCGAGTAGTATAACATGCTCAGTTAGAGGGGGTCACAGTAACTGGAGGAAGAGGAGAATCTTACTTAAACAACGGAGTTACAAACACAACACAAAAAGATGCTGTGAGGCACCATATAACACATATCCACCATCTTCCAAAGAAGAGGACCTGCATCTATGGTTGAAGGTTCTCAATTTAAAACATCCACCCAAACGTCTATACATCTACTCTTACCATTTTGTAGAGTTAAAAGCAAAACCAGAAGATCCTTAACCAAAGCAATGGCTCGGGTATGAAGCTCTGATAAAGCAGACGTGTCGAATGCTCCCAACAGGTCCCCTTCACTAGAGCTTCACAACTAAGTTTCTCCCTCCACAAAACGGTAAGAGGATGTTTAAATTTAGCCCCCACCTTGGATATGGTGCTCCACAACACTCCAATCTTTTTGTATTGTGTTGGAAAGCTCTGCTCAATATAGCCCTAAATAACATTGAATAGTCTGTAATGTTGGGTTAGCACATCTAGCAACTTTATGATCAGTCTCCACAGCAGTAGCCTACTTCAGATTGCATCGAGTTTAAATATGATACAGACATTAACCATTTGATACGAAATGACAAGTAATTCTACACAAAAGCAGCAACAAACTCTAAGAAGATGAATAAACACTATAAACTAAAGCTATAGATAAAAAGAAACTACAGCAGGGAAGAGACAAATAAAAACACCTGATATCCAATCCTGTGCAGACATTTTATGTACCTAAGCACATTACTTAAAATCATTTCTCTCAGTAATAAGAGAGCTTTTACTGTAGAAACTCCAGATCACATTAGAACAGATGCAGGCAAACATAAATACATTAAAAATAAACAACAATTTGTCATTTTGAAGAAAGCAGATTTCTCATGGACAACCCCAAGCCAGCACAGTGTGGATGTGTTCAATTCCATCAGCAGCTCACCTGATTTACCATCATTAAGCACTGATTTACCAAACCAGGTGTTGGATAATAACTAGAAATACTACTAGACTCCAATGAAGAGAGCTTTGGAAATGTTTTAATGAACAGTAATGTAAAATCACAACTTTCTGTGTAAATGGTATTAGTGTTTATTGTAATATCAGTGTTTAAGTGAGTAAATAAACACTAACTGCCCAGATAGGGAGTGTTTAATTTCTACTTTTCACAGGTGCCTAAAACATTTGACTTTTGTTTATTAAATAGTATAAGTAATATTTTTAGGTCAGGCTTCTCAGCTTCTGTTTTGGAAGGTCATACCACCTGTTAGTTTAGTGGTTGTTTCTGCACTGGTCTTCTCACAATCTCTTCTGTGAATTTCTGCCAAACTTAATTATTTCTCAAACACAGAAAGGTCAGCTTCATCAGAAACCTCAACAATGTCACCAAACAACTGGCCAAACTTCACAGCAACCTATAACGAAGAAATAACTAACATTTTTGGGTTGCACTCAAATTTTCATAAAAAAAAAGGCTCTGTGTGTATTTCTTTGCTTATATCCAGTTCTATAAGATGTGGAGTTTAGAGTGCCTAAATTGAACTGTATCTGCACACTTGAGAGCTATTCACTGCTCATTAGCCACGGGTGCTGAGCCTCATCCCAATGTGAGATTGAACAGCTGTCTCGTCTCGCCTCAAATTCATCCCCTCGCTCAGCCAAGGAGCAGAGAGACACACACCACATCACCCCCGATTCATCAGGCCTGCTGCACAGCCACCAACCACACACACACAAACCCCTACTCTAAATATACCAAAGCGATATAATCATAGCTATTCAACACAACACGCACAAGAGGCTGAGAAAAGGCAATTAGATGCATTTGTAAAGGACGGAGGATGTCAGAAGCGATGTAGGAACTGATGACATCTCGTAGCACAAACCGATGCTCAGAGATGGGACAGCTCTTAGCAAATCCAGGTAGCAAACTGTAATCCCCAAATGCTAATACTAGCATAGTAATGGCTAGTTAGAATTGAGCCAAGGGGGGGGCTTCAGACTCAGCCGTGTGACCAACTAATCAAGCTACCACAGTAATTCTAGGGCTGTCATATTCAATTTTAACAGCAATATAGTGATTAATAAGATGATTAGTTAGAGTCAATTTGATTCAATCAGAGTTGGCGAAAGAAAATAATAATAAACAAACATGTTCAGCTTTTCAAAGTTGAAACGCCAGAGACAAAATTGAATTAAAATTATAAAAAATATGGAAACCTTGTATAGAAATATGAGAAAAAAACTTATAACTCCAAAATTTAAATTTAACAGGATAAGGAAAAAAACTTTTAATATAAATGAATTAATAGAAAAAAGAATTAATAGAAATGTAATGAAAATGTTTCAAAAATAGACATTTTAACACAATGTAAAGAACACATAAAAGTTACAAATTGTAGATACCTGGTATGTTCTGTAAAATATATATAAAGATGTAATATATTCATCCACATATGAAAAAATTTAAATATGCATTATTATCACAATCAGACAACCATCCAATCACTGGTGATTAGTGAAAAGGGGAAACTGTAATAAATTATTTCTTAACCACATAATTGAGTTTAAACACTTAATCAAGTCTACCTGAAACAAACTGAGAAAGGACAGAGGCGGATTTTATGCACATTTCCAGATGTCCTTTTCTTTTCACAGCAGTCCTAATTATATGTGAGGTGTTTTTACTTACTGAAACATTTACCAGAAGCGGTAACACAAATAACACAAAACACACAACACCAGATTTAGCTATAAAAGTTGATTCTGCCCTCGTTCCTGTACAGGAGACGTCAGTATGTGAAGAGCACATAGAGAATCCTGCAGCAACCCTGTTACCCAAGCTGCCCACCTCAGCTCACCCAGCTAGTGTCCTCCATTTTCATTCCCCAGACAGTTAAAGAGCACAGTGCAGAAGACTTCCTAATGAATCTGCCTAATAAAGCTAATCAGCACGTGATGCTTTATAGCAAACAAGAGGCGGTACTTAGGTTCAATAAACAAATAAGATCTCAAAGCAAGTTAAAAGTTGTTGTACAGGGGAGGGTATGGCACGGTAAAGAGTCAAAGGGTCAGGAGGGTCTAGCTGCTTGCTTACCAGGTCGTGGTTGGTTGAGTTTGAGTCATCCTCAGGAAAAGGGATGTAGACAGCTAAGGCCATGCAATTGGCAAAAATAGCGATTAATATAAAGATATCAAATGGCCTGAAAGCACATGGTTAAGGAATACACACATTATCTGATATCAGATCAAAAATGACTTGTTTAGAGGTGGTAGCAATCTGTATCAGCATTCAGTCTCAAAAACAAAGACACAATTAGCAAACAACATTACTCTACATTACTCTGAGAAATCTAATAGAGGCCAATCTAATAACGCAAATGCACTTAACATCTGATCATCTGAGCCAGCTTCAGTAGCCTCTATTCGGTGTTGCTTTGTAACAAAATACACAAACAGCTTAATAGTTTCATTATTTGTACTATAAGGGTAAATTATATGCCAAAATCTTACTCCATAAAAGCACTGATCTGTTACAATATTTAGCTTTTTAGAGGCTTTCAAGAGATATAATATACCTGCAAAACAGTAGTGACAATATATTTGCAAAAGACAATCTATGATAGTATGTAGAGAGAGAGAGAGAGAGAGAGAGAGTTATATTTAAAGTAAAATAAAATGAAAATAATATAATGGCATGAAGGGCATCCTTTCAATCCTCTAATTGGTGCTATGCTGTTTATCCAGTTCACTATTCACTGATTATTGCATGTATTTATTACATGATCTCTAAAATCAATCTTTTTTAAGATATGTGCAGCGACTCACTGTTTTAGTGAGCAGTAAACTCTTGATTCTCCACTCAGAATGAGTAAGAATGATCGTCAATTCTGTGGCTAAGCAATAAGAACACTGTAGCTTACACTGATCTACTCTTTATGATGGAATAAGATTTCCATTGTAAACAAGTTCATAACGTAACTTGGACTTGGATCTGTTGCTTCTTATTCTGTGAGTGCTGGCAAAGGTTCTACCAAAAAAATTTACTTAATTAAATTATTATTTAATATTCTTATTTATTAATATCACACAAATGATATTTATTTTACAATTATATTTAGAGAGAGATATATGAGAAAATAGCAAGATGCCATGCATTGCAAAAGTAATTCCCAGGTACCATTAACTCTGATCATCACCTGACATTTTTAATCAGTGATGCTCTGACTTTGCCTGCTAAGTCTGTGGTTGCTATAAGCTCGGCTCTTCGCAGGCTTAAAGCAAAAGGAGCTGATACTGCGCTTCTTCACATAAATTCACTGAATGCAAAACTATTCTCTGTGCAGCTGAGTCTATTTCAACACTGGTATCTGCTCTAAATCTGACACATGTTTGAAACTGGGTTATCAGCTACTTATCAACTCCAGACACTTTGATTCACCAACTTTAAATAGACTGGTATTCCTGCAGAGAACTGCAACCTGCCAAGCCCTTTCCAATCCTGATTCCTTCTCTTATACAGGCATGCAGAGATCTGTGTGGAGGCAGTACCCCTCCACGTCAGTCTTTACCCCCTTTAACCTCTCTCTAACCAAAGCCAGAAAAAGGCTTTACACACACAACTACAAACATGCTTAAAAAATGCTCCAAGCTTAAAACTTCAGCAGCTCGCTTCCACATAGATGGCATTTCTCTCACAACCTTCTCAGAGTAACAGTCCTGATCTTAAACCAGCCTTTGCTATAACGTCATAATGAACTTCATCTGTCGTGATAAAACCTGGTATCTCCTAAATGGCAACCTTTTTTGAAAAGCAAACATTGGACCTCATTCACCAATATCTTCGTAAGAATTTGTTCTTAAGACAAGTCCTGACAAAGAGTCTGTTCGTAGCTAAGCTGTTATAATAATAGGATGTCAGACGGGCTGCCCTCTGAAAATCAACAGGTCAAATCATCAGTTAGATTCGAATAGTCAATGTTTTTTTTGTAAAAGCTCACAAAAATGATAACATATTAACAATAAATTTCAAAGAATGTTTAAATAATAATTAAAATATTCTAGCTGAAGCTGAGCAGCAAAAGCAGACGGGATGATAAGTTAGTCTAGCAATAATGATGCTTCAAAAAGGGTCTATAGTATGGAGGCATTTTAAAGGAGATTTTAACAAACTTAAATGCAAGAATTTGCTCATCAATCAACAACATAAAAAACGGCAAACCACTTTAAATTAAAAGTGGTAAGTAAATTCCTATATGTGACCATTCTCTAATTATCTGGGCAGGCTAATATTTACAGGCTAATTTAAAAATAAATTTCTGAATATCTCGGCCTGTCATAGCACGAGAAAGTAGAATCCTGGCCAGGTCTGTCTTTCGCTGTCAGTAATTGAAATAGTCTGCAATCGTTCATCATACGCAGCGTCTCTTTTACTGATTTTTAAATGCTCAGCAATATGAACGAATAGTCAAATATTACTGAATCGTATTAAACAGGCAAATTTGATTCAACATACAAAATTCGAGTCGGTACAGATCTAGACGTCAGAATCTTTGTGAAATTTTCGTTTTAAGAAATATTTTTTCCCATAAAAACGGCTGGTGAACAAGGCCCAATGTTCTTAACTTCATTGTACTTAAGACTGTATACATTATTCTGGATCATTTCTAGTGGTCCATTAGTCAGAAAACGTTCAGCACAGCTGACTGGAAATGACAATTCCTTTCTGCAAAATTATGAAATGAAAATAATGTAAACTAGGTTGCAAGTTGCGAGCGCTGCATTTAAATACCCCTGCTGCAACAACTATATTACATCAAATGCAGCACAAGTATATGCTTGATAAAGAAACGCTGGATTCTGCGCTGCTGCTAAACTGCTTCTGGACTACTTCTGAGCCATAGTTCCATACAGCTCATGCACAATGTGTCAATGCTCATGAAGCAGTTCCATGTTGCTGATGCCACACAGAGGTAGTATGCATGAACAAGCTCCTAAAGACCACCACTTTTTGGCCATACTTAAAGGATACTTCCACTCCACAAGACTGATGCACGCCCGGCGAATAGGATTGTTCAGATTGAGGCAAAACAGGGCTCTCTGAGGCCGAGTGTTGGCCGAGCTGCCTTGCTTCTTGCTCTTGGCATACTGCTGCCTCTTCTTCTGCGCCAGGGAGCCCACTGGCACCACCGTCGAAGGGGGTGGGGCCGCTGGGGTGGTCGGCGCTGCAGTAGGCGGGGCTGTGGGCGGTGCAGGGCCGTTGGCGCTCATGGTGCCGGTGTGGGCCGGAGCGGAACATCCACCAGCACGGGCCTCCCAGAGGAGAGGGCAGAAGGGCGGAGACGAGGGCAGGAACAGGGGCGCCGGGGTGGGTCAATATCACCAACAGCCTGGCAGATCACCAGAAACAGGAACGCTGGTGCTGCTGGCATAATTTGCCTCTGGAAAGAAAAGAAGAAAGCAATTAGTGCTCCGATTTAAAAAAAAGTGGGAAGAGGAACCACCAAGAGGAAGCTTCAGTTTGGATGTGATACAGGTCAGGATGTGATGTTGAATGATCACTGCTCCACCTCATCCCAAAAGTATTGGATGGAGCACCAGCGGACTACACAGTTCCACTGCTCCACAGATTAACGTTGGGCAGCTTTATACCTTTATACCTGCATTTGCACATCTGTGTCAGCAATAGGTGCAATGTAAAGTAGCTGAATGCATTCCTCACAAGAGGAGACCACAAATATTTGTACATATAGTGTATTGGATATTTAAGAGCATTAAACATCGGTTTACAATACTGACCAGATCTACACATCTGTCCAATGCACATTACTTACAGCAATTTTTTGCCAATTTGATTTTAATATTCTTGTGCATCCTTGTGTTTAAGGATGTTTTGCTATACTACAGCTAACTTCAGTCTGTTAAGTGCTAAATGCATTTAGGGCAATACATCAGTGTACAATCTGAGACAAAACTAACCCACACTTGCTAAATTTGTAAGAATCCAAAACATTGTGCATAAGAACAAAGGGACATAGATGACAACAGAAACAGAGAGAATGTAAATAAAAAAGACAGAGAGGGAGAGTGTCAGGGAAGTTTGTAGGAGGCAATGTGATTTTCTTAACCATTTCACTACATTATGCAACATTGTGGGTGTTGAGTCAAAAATTTACACGCAGAGTTCTTGGGTCTAAAGGTTGGTATTCATTACCAGCAAGCATGCACATTCAAAAATAGGCATCTACGAAGGGCACCACAATCAAACTAAACTAAAATACAACTACTCTGGTGTCTTCTGCTGCTTCTGAGATCACAGATGGTACTACGTACGCATGAGTGAGTGATGTCAGGAAAGGGTTCTTCCTGAACTGCTAAAGATGTCATTGACATGACAGGGTGCTTTTTTCACTGAATTTAATTTCAGCCACAGTTTCCCATTTCATGCATAACACAAAATCATCTATATTTCAGCTATAAAAGGGTATGCCTATCTCCATTATAAGACTATTCATCTTATCTTATTTGTGCCTTCTTAATCATGCAGCTTCAACTGGAGACTGAAACACAAATATCATTATTATTCAAACAATTTCAGACATGGACATGGACCACCTCTCAGGCAACATCTCAAATCAGTTGATGTGATCTAGGTTTGGTCATCTGCATGTAGATGACATCCTGAGAGTGCAGCTATATCATTGACCAGAGCAGGACTGGAAGGCATGATCTAATTAAAACACAGCAACATCTGCTATCAAGGCTGTTCTCAATGGAGGAAATGTTTTTGCCCTTATCCTGAATGGGTTCAGAAAGGATGTAATTTATCAGCTTGCTCATTGGTGAAGCTCATAACAACACACATTTATATTATACCATTTATATGATATACTATTTTGTTAAAGGGATACTTCAGTGTTTATTAACCTAATCTCTACCTGCTCCACCCGCACTACACAGTTGTCCATTTCCCTGTACTTAGAAAAGAACAGAAAAACTGTACTTGCCAATTGGCTTTTAATATAAGAGTGTTTGAGACGATTGATGTTCCGTTCTTTTCTACATTCAGAAAAGTACTGTCCATGTAACTGACAGTGGCGGTATGGAGAAATTTGTCTGGAAATGTAGGAGTATTCATTTAATGCCAGACTCAATGGAGTGAAGTGAGTCGGTCTATAGTCCGCAGAGAAACTTCTAGGCTTGTGGTCGTGCAGTGGCAGGATGTCAGTTTTCGCCTCACTGTGGAAAACATATGAAGAGCCCAGCGCGGAAGCATTGTGGGCTGCACAGCGTGTGACCGCTCTGGACACGTCGGGTGTGAGGACCGTGAGAAAGCCCCCTGAGCCCATCCACACACACTATCACTAATGCTGTTGGTGGACATCACCCTGAAATTGCGCTCTACTCAACAATGGTTTGGCCAGTTCTGTTACTACAACAGAGATCAAGATTTGGATAACGAAGACTGGTATTTCTCGGGTTTCAGTCTTCGTTATCCAAAGCTCAAAAACATTTAGACATTCATTCTTAATTACAATTATGGGTTTACCATGCTCATTATAGGTTGTCAACTGACCTACATGTGATTATATTTACATGGCATTTGGCTGAGCACCTTAAATGTGAATCATGTTACACAAGTTTTGCCAACGGACTCTTACTGGTATGGTGTGGTGTGCTAGCCTGGCCAGACAACTGAACCTAGTCTCCTTAGGGGAATGCGGTCAAGCTTTACAGAACACTGGTAAAACATTCATTCATTCAGTTTAAAACTACATGTCCAGTTCAAAATTAAACACTACTGAGATGGACTATGTTGCAATAGCTAATCAAAATTAGTCAGGTTATAACTGATAACAAAATTGGCATGCTAAGTCGTTCAAAAACTAAAGCGTGTGCACAAATTTCTCATTAGATTAATGTGGTTCTGTAAAGCTTTTCCAATCTCTCATCCTTTACAATAAAAGAGCACAAATGATGAGCAGTGCATGGATAGGTATCTTCTCTGTAAAGCAAACTCAGGTTTCTCAAAGTAGAGAATACACAAATAAAAGGGCAGAGCTTGGGGACTGGTACAGTATGATGTTGATAAATGAACCAGTGTCTCTGCCATGCACAAATTCCTGTGATGAGAATGATGAGAATGATGAGAGCAGCTTGATGCCACATTAGTTCTTGCTGCCTCTGCCACTGCCAGTTTAGAAGGTGGTGAATAAATGAGTAGATGCTTTAAAGTCCCAAAACAGGTGACCTACTGAAGGCTCGTCTATGCTAAATAGATGAAGGCCTCCTCAAAGGCAGATTATTCCTCTGATAAAACTAAGGCAATCTATGGAAATTGCTTTTCTGAAACAAAAAGGTGCAATGTGTGTGCACTGGTGTGTGTGTCTGTGTTTATCCCCCTGAACTGCCCTGTAGTGTCTGTATGTGGGTCCAACTGCAGAGCTGACGCAGTATCACAGAAGTTACACATTAATAAGTCTAAGGTATAGATATATAGATAGACATACTGGTATTGATGCTGATATAGAAAAGAAATGCAGAAAATACTGGATGAACTCGAATGTGATCATGTAAAAGATCTGCCCTGAAACAGTACACCCTCACAAAATGTTAGCTGTGTTTTTTTCTGTAGTAAAGATCTTAGGTAGTTTGAGCTTGATAGCATATTTTAGATACTTAACATAAGTGAGGAGTGCCAATTAAAAATAGCTCTTTTTAATATTGTCCATTTTTAAATATACAAAAAGGTTGGTATCAGTAGATACTTGAGATTACTCAATATTATTATCAGTATTGGAAAAAATGGCATTGTATCATATCTGGCCGCACTGTATCATGTAACAGTATGCAGTAATGGTTTCTTAAATAACATTCTTAGTAGTAGTTACACAACAATATTTATTGTGATTAGCAACTGAATTAAGCTCTAGATGTTTGGTCAATAGTAACTGAATAATTAATCTTAGGATTAATAATTAAATAGCAGGCTCAAAGCTTAATCATAGTTAATGAATAACGTGTCTTATTAATAATCATAACTGAATAATAAGCTTGCTATTTAATGGGGTTAGCATGCAACATAGCTGACCAAATGATGCTTCAAAAGAAGGACCTGTGTTCCATCCAACTGGATAAATATTCTTTGTCTGAAAATGAGAAACAGGAAGCTGAAAATCTGTCTCTGTATCTGCTAAGCGCCAGTTCAGAACAAAGTGAAATGAGCTGATGCTTTAAAATCCCATCACAGGTGACCCACCAAAATCCTGTCCTGGGAAACTCTGGCCAAACCAAAGTCTCCTCAGAGAAAGACTCTCCAAAGAAAGCAACCCAATGGCAAAAATGATTTGACCCCTTAAATGTTATGTTAATTATTCAATTACTGTTCTAATACAGAAACTATTATGGAGTATTTGGTAACCATTTATGATTTTTAGTATCCCACAGGGTTCTATTTTAGGGCCAGTGTAACAGTGTAAAATTACAACAATATTCTACTAATGATGAGAGTGAAGAACTAAAGTTTGTATCGACACACAGGGTTTAAAGAGTTCATTCTCTCAAACAAAGGCACACTGTGTGCATGTGTGTTAAATCACACACACACTCACTGGACCAAATGCTGTCACAGGCTTCAGAAATATTGCAGAGGATGACATGACAAGAACTCAAAAACCCAAGGAGAAAAGAGCCGAGCATCCATGGCTGTCACTCCAATAAATCAGCTGCTCCAAAACGGCAAAACAGTACTAGTCCTTGAACAGCTATGCCCCAGCAGAGAAAAAAAGGTAATTTTAACAACCTATTCCCTTTTAAACAATATATCCAGTGCTGTATATCCACAAAGGCCATGCTTACACTTAGGGCTGGGCGATATGGTAAAAATACTATGTCACGATTTTTAAAGACTTTTTTCGCAATCCACAATATTTATCACAATACATGTAATCACAGACTATAAACATTGGTAGCGACAGATCCTTAAAAACTACTATTCAGATACTTTCCAGTACTGAAAAGAGTGATTTTTAGTCAACATCTGCTGCTCATCTAATTAAACCAGTCTAATTACACTGTTTGTAATGAAACCTACAGCTGATCAGTGTTTATTAAGCACTAACAATATCCTCAATGTGCTTAGAAAAGCTTATAGTTATCACAATAACAATATTTATCACAATATGATAAGATATTGTCATATTGCCCAGCTCTACTTACACTGCGTATATTGGTCTGGAGAACGGTAAACACACCAGATAACACCAATTTCACCCTTGCTTGCTATCTAGAATCTACTATTTCTATTTTTTTGTTATCTGTAACAGCAAGTCCTTGAACAGCTAGGTCCTAGCTGAGGAAAAAGGGTCATGTCACTCACCTATTTCTTTACAAACCATTTATACAGTGCTGTATCTCTGCAAAGGCCATGCTTACATTGCATATACTACTGGGAGGGAGAAACACACCAGTCTACCTGTCTGGTAGTTATCTTTAATCTTCTATTCTCATTTTGTATTATCTGTATCAGCAAGGTATCTTGTATCTTGAACAGCTGAGGTCCCAGCTGAGGAAGAAGGGTCATATCAACCACCCATTCCTATTAAATAAATATATGCAGTTTGCATTTCTGCAAAGGCCATGCTTAAACATACACTGGTCTGGAGTAAATACACCAGACTAAACCAATTTTACCCTGTTCTAGTTGGAAAAACACACTGCTAGCTGGGCTCCAGCTGAGGAAAAAGGGTCATAACCACCTATTCCTTAGCAAATCATATATACTGATCAGCCATAACAATAACATCACCTGTCTAATATTACATAGGTCCCCTTGTGCCGCCACAAGAGATCTGAGCATTCGAGGCACCAAGCATTCGAGGCATTCGTATCTGGCACCAACACTATAGCAGATCCTTTAAGTCTTGTAAGTTGTGAAGTGGGGCCTCCGTGGATAGCATCAATAAGCCTTAGGTGCCCGTGACCCTGTCGCTGGTTCATAAGTGGTTCCTTAGGTACCGACCACTGCATACCATAAACAACCAACAAAACCTGCCTCATTTTTGGAGACGATCTGACCCAGTCATCTTGCCATCATAATCTGACCCATATCAGAGTTCCTCACATGCATTTTTTACTGCTTTCAACACACCAACACCTTCAAGAACTGACCATTCACTTCCTATTCCTTGACAGATGCCACTGTAGATGAAGATGATCAATGTTTCCCTTCACCGGTCAGTGGTATTACTGTTATGACTGATCAGTGTATACAGAGCAGGATCTCTGCAAAGGTCTATGCTCACATTGCATAGCTACATTTGTCTGGAGAAGGGTAAACACACCATACAGAACCAGTTTTACCCTGGTCCGGTTGTAAAAAAAAAACACACTGCTAGCTTTTTAAAATCTACTATTGCCATATTTATTTATTATTATTATTTTAGAACAGCTGAGCAAAAAGGGTCACATCACCCACCTCCATCCACCATCCCTCTATACCGTGCTGTCTCTCTGCAAAGGCCATGCTTACACTGCATATACCGGTCTGGAGGAGGGTAAACACACCAGACTACCCCACTTTTACCCCGGTCTAAAATCTACTACTCCAGCTTCTCTATCATTTGTACCCTCACAAACACCTGGGTGGTGTATTTTCGTCTCTCTTCGTCCTCTTTTTTGGTCTAACGTCGATCTGAATCGAGCAGTGAGCACAGCGATGATGCAGACAGCTAGTGACATTCCCAAAAGGGATTCGTGACACTTTAACCGTAACCTTCTCCTCATAAAACACACACACACACTCACACACTCACACACACACTCACACACACTCTCACACACTCACACACGCTTGCATTAACGTGTAACGTGATAAAGCTGTCTCTGAAAGACGCCAAAACATGAGACATGTCCATGCCGACATGCTATAGCTAATCGGTGAGTATTCATGAGGACGGTGTGGTAAGTGGCTGAAATCAGCTGATCCGCAGCTGGTGATGGTGATAATGCTAGCTAGCTTTAACGGCCACTCACCGACTCAGCGACTGTGCACCGACTCAGTGCAATTTGTTCCCAGATATGTCAACAGAACAAAACGAAGGTTTCTTAAGAGATAAATGATAATTAAATGAAATAGGAGAAAGCGGAGACAGCGCTGCTCTGACTGAACCTGCAGGGACGTGAGGAACCGCAGCCCTGTGTGTTTCTGTACAGCGACCGTTAATTCAACATTTGAATTCGAATCCAGGACCGTTAAACCGTCTTCCCTGCTGGGCTGCGTCCAAATCCACGCACTGCTAGCCTGTACACTACACGACAGCGCGCTATACCAATGCATGCCCTATTAGTCGTAGTGTACTATTTTTGACACCCTGCTTAGAACAGTGGTGTGAAGTCTGGGACGCAGCCGAGGGTTCAAGGTGTGATTTTCGTGGCCGGTTTCGCTTCTCTAAGGATGTCTCTCGTTCGCAAGCAGCTGGTTTACGGCAGCTCTGACCGTTAATTGAGAAACTGAATTCGAATCTAAAACCGTTAAATCGATTGTCTTTAGCGCTGGGCTGCGTCCAAATCCGCACACTACCAGCCTATACACTCTATGGGCAAAACACTAGCTAATGCATGCTATAGTAGTCTGTAAGTGTACCATTTTACACACTGGTTAGTACGGGGTTATGCGGTTTGGGACGCAGCCGAGGGTTAAAGGTGTCATTATCGTGACCGGTTTACCTTGTCCGAGGACTCCTCTCGGCCGCGTGCAGCTCCACTTCGCTTATATCCAAGGAAAACGAATGCGATCAAAACCACTCCACCGATTTCCACACCCAAAAAATCCGGTTCGTTTCCCAAACGGCACATTAAAAGTCACCAGCCTTCAAAACAAAGACGAATACTGAGGGATGGATGGATGGAGGGGGGTGCACGAGAGACACATGCAAAAAACACGCTCACACACACACACACACACACACACTCGCATTCACTGCGCACACACGCAGGAGAGAGCGCGCGCGTGCACTAATTAAAACGTTCCATGTTCTTGGCGCAAGGAGAGCGAGCCGTGGAACGCGGGTGCGCGCAAAAGAGCATCGCTCGCTCGGTCGGTGGGTAACGGCGTCTGCGCGCGCGCGCCCTCCCTCCTCACGCCAGCCTCGCTCGTGCATGCACGAGGCACGGCTCTTTTTTACATGTCAATTAAAAAAATCGAAACGAGGAGGGAAAGGACAGAAAACGCTTCTGTTTTCCCACGAGCCTGCTCGGAACCGCGCGAGCGCCTGTCAGTTCGTCCGTCTTGTTCGTCACTTCAACCTTCCTCCACATCCGGGTGCTTTTTTTTTTTTTGCGTAGTGAACCGCACGGTTGGACCGAGCCGCGTGCACCAAACATCAAAGGAGCAGAGTGAGTGAGAGAGAGAGAGGGGGAGATAGACGGGTTGCTATTAGTAACGGACCAAACTCTCGCTCTCTCTCGCTCTCTCTCGCTGTGTCTCATATATCTCTGCACATGTCCCTGTCCCTCTACCCCTTTAATTCCCCCTATTACTCTCCCTCTCTTCTTTTTTCTCACTCTGTGTCTCTCTGTCTCTCCCTCTGTCCTTTTATCTATGTCTCTCACTCTGTCTGTCTTTTTTCTTTCTTTCTCTCTTTTCTTTGTCTCTTCTTTATCTGTATTTTCTCTCTCGTCTCTCTCTCTCTCTCTCTCTCTCTCTCTCTCTCTCTCTCTCTCTCTCTCTGCACCTCTCTCTCTCTCTTTCTCTCTTTTCTTTGTCCCTCTTTTATCTGTCTTTTCTCTCCCGTCTCTCCCTCGCTTTGTCTCTCACGCTGTCTCTATATTTCTCTCTATACTTTACTCTCTCTCTCTCTCTCTCTCTCTCTCTCTCTCTCTCTCTCTCTCTCTCTGCACCTGTCTCTCTCTATCCCTTTTCTTTGTCCATTACTCTCTCTCTGTTTTTGTCTCTTTTGTCTCTCTTTTCTTTGTCTCTCTTTTATCTATCTTTTCTCGCCCGTCTCTCTCTCTCTCTTGCTCTCTCTCTCTCTCTCTCTCTCTGCACCTGTCTTTTCTCTCCCGTCTCTCCCTCGCTTTATGTCTCTCACGCTGTCTCTATATTTCTCTCTATACTTTACTCTCTCTCTCTCTCTCTCTCTCTCTGCACCTGTCTCTCTCTTTCTCCCTTTTCTTTGTCCATTACTCTCTCTCTGTTTTTGTCTCTTTTATCTCTCTTTTCTTTGTC
Organism: Salminus brasiliensis; assembly: GCF_030463535.1. NCBI lineage: Eukaryota > Metazoa > Chordata > Actinopteri > Characiformes > Bryconidae > Salminus > Salminus brasiliensis. Next base: position 24,174,094 of record NC_132898.1, on the reverse strand, counting down.
TCTCTTTTATCTGTATTTTATCTCCCGTCTCTCTCTCTCTCTCTGTCTCTCTCTGCACCTGTCTCTCTCTCTCCCTTTTCTATGTCCATTACTCTGTCTCTGTTTTTGTCTCTTTTGTCTCTCTCTCCATTTTCTTTGTCTCTTTCTTTGTCTCTCGTTTATCTGTCTTTTCTCTCCCATCTCTCCCTCTCTTTATGTCTCTCACTCTGTCTCTATATTTCTCTCTATACTTTACTCTCACACTTTCTGTCTCTGCATCTCTCTCTCTCTCTCTCTCTCTCTCTCTCTCTTTCTCTCTCTCTCTCTCTCTCATCTCACACACACACACACACACACACACACATTTAAGGCCAAAGCAGTTACAGAATGTTAGGTAATGCAACACTACCAGCAGTATTACTGAGCCATACCAGTTGTATCTTATTATTAATAACTGTAATAATAATGTGTCATTGGTTTGTGTTTTTTGTGCCTATGTCAATAAAATGGAACAGAAAATCTATTTATAAATCTATCTATAACAATGAATCGCAACAAAACCCCAATCTGATTACATCTCAAACACAGAATAATGAGGAAATTAGTGGTGTTTAATCTGAGTGTATAGCTGTTATTCCCCATCATGAGTGTGGTGGAGAGAAGCGCTTCTCTCTCTGAGTCAGTCTGCTGTGACCGAGCCAAAGAGGAAATAAAAGCGACGTAAAAAGCAAAGCCGTCGAATTGTAAATAATCTGCACAAAAATGAGGATAGACAGCCGCAGGGAGAGGGGGCAGTGTGTGTTTGTGTGTGTGTGTGTGTGTAATAGTGTCACAGCAGAGATCAGCAGTTCTCTGCAGTACTAGCCTGTATAAGCGTGAAGCCGGTTTGGTGAAGCAGCAAGTAAATATTTCGAACTCACAAAATAACATCTAATCTGTGCTCATTTAACCAAGCTTTGGCATCGTCTGCAGCATCATCATCACATCCACCACGTATGCTAATCTACTCTTGATTTCATATTCAGCTCATACATTATACAGTATATTCAAAAGTACCCAGGCTGCCCTTCTAATGAGTCCATTCAGCAACTTTAAGGTGCACCCACTGCTGGCACTGACGGTCATTCGGAGCTAGAATGGAAGCACCCTAAGGTCATCATGCCCAATGCTGAGCATTGGCTAGAGGGATATAAAGCCCAGCATTGAACTGAGGTGCACTGGAGTCCAATCCAAAACCTTTGGAATGACTTGGAGTGGCAGAACCAACCATCCAATATCTACACCAGATCTCTTTGATGCTCTAGTGTGGCTGAGTGCAATCAAAAAGCCTTTGGACAGTTAGAGCTGTTTTCTAGGACAGGGATTAAACACAGTTTTTAGAGGGGCCTCCAATAGCATCAGTGAGCCTTAGGCGTCCATGATTCTGTCACTAGTTCACAGGTTGTCCTTCCTTTGAGTGTTTTTTTTTTTTTTTAGGTACTGACCCCTGTGTGCTCTGAACACCCTACAAGATCTGCCTGATGTTCTGGAGATGCTCTAAACCAAACGTCTAGCCATTATAATTTGGTTATTGTCAAAGTGTCTCAGACTCTTATGCCCTTTTTTTATGCTTGCCCACTTCCAACACATCCAGAACTGACTGCTCACTTGCTGCCAAATTTATCCACCCCTTGACCTGGTGCCATTGGAACCAGATGATCAGTGCTATGCATTTCACCTGGCAGTAGTTTGAATGTTATGGCTGTAAATAAGCCTTCAGCTAGTAGTCAGGGGATATTTTTCCATTGCTAGGTGAAATACAGTTTCTAAACCTGGTCATTGGCTGTCATTCATAAAGTATGAAAGCATGAAATTTCTCCACAGGGAAAACAACCCTGTTAACTAGCCTGGTTAAATCTGGTTTGGATGGATGAAAAAGTGGGTTTTCAGTTCATTCTTAAACAGTTCAACACTGCAGTTCACCTTGAAAACCAATTATGTAAGTGACTTTCACCATTCAAGCCTTCTTTAAAGCAGTGGATACCTGGGTAGTATATATATATATATATATATATATATATATATATATATATATATATATATATATATATATATATAGTACATACATACACAGTTATATTAGAGTGTAATGACCACCACATATAGGAGCATCTGTTTCTCTGCATTCTTTGTTAGCCTCCTTTCACTCTTTTCTTCAATGGTCAGGACCCCACAGGACACTGAGGTGCTTAAACACTCCAGCAGCACTGCTGTGTCTGATCCACTCGTACCAGCACAACACACACTACAACCCATACCATGTCAGTATCACTGCAGTGCTGAGAATGACGCACCACCCACATACTACCTGCTCTGTGGTGGTCCTGTGGGGTTGTAACCATTGAAGAACACGGTGGAAGGAGGCTAACAAAGTGCTGCTATATGGAAAGGAGATGATATAATGGGCCGAGTTCATTCCAAAACAGGGGTAGTCACAACATTCTGACCCAGAAAAACACAGTAATTATTTTAGTGTAGTGTGTATGTAAACACACCGCATGTTGACTCAGTAGAGCACTACTGAAGTGCCGAAGCAATTATTAAAGGCATTCCATCTGCCTGTTAGTTGGTAAAGCGCCTCCATTCTGATGCTTGAATGGTTACCATTTATAGGCAGGCTTCTGTGAGGAAAGACTACACCCTCCACCCTCCACCTGATCCACTTTCACACTCCAGCCATCGCTCATCTTACAGCTGTCTCTAGAATATTCCCCCCATCACCCGCCTCTCTCGGCTCGGCACACTCATTCCTTTAATCAATACATCAATACAGTTTACACCTCTCTACACAACCCCCCCCCCCACCCCCACCCAGAGAAAGCCCTAGAAACACTGAGAAAGATGGATTACTTCTTTGACACACACACAGACACACACATACAGTAAACATATGCATAATTAACACATGTGCCAATATCAATAACAGGGTTATCGTGGTTTTAGCAAAACAAGTGAGATGTTTTACACCTGCAGAGCCGCCATAACCCTACACTCTAAAAAATAATGTGATGCCATAGAAGAACCATGTTTGGTCCTATAAAAATACATTTTTGTAATAGAGATGTTTGTATGAATAACCTTTAAAGGTTTAAAGAAGTTAATGTAAAGGTTCTTTACCAAATTAAAAGTTTTTTACACGTGTTTCACAAAACGACTTCTTTACAAAACCAAGAAAAAAGCCCTTAAACAACCCGTTAAAGCACCTGTAGAAGATTGTAGAAGAAATAAAAATGTAAAAAAAACTTAAACTTAAAATGTTTCATATTCGCATGTCTTTCACAAAAATGGTTATTTTCGTAACCAGAAATGGTTCTTCCACCCTTAAAACTATCCCAGTGCTTCACCAAACCAAATGCTATTGTTGACAGAATAAAAAGGAAATAACTAATCTGTAAGTCATGTAACCTCTTCTACACTCTTAAAAATAAAGGTTAACCAATTTTGGTTCCCAAAAGAGCATTTTTTGTAAAAGATGCGTGAGTGTAAAGGTTGATAAAGAATCTTTTCAGTATTTATTGTAGGCCCACACTTCATTACTATTATAATCTACATCAATTTCAAAGGCCCTAAAATAGAACCCTGTGGCACTCCACAAAATCCGCTAAATGACTATACAGCTTTTTTTGCTCTAGGATTCAGTACTGAATCATTAGCTTACAGTTTTGAAGCTTAGAAGCCTTTTAGAGTTTTTTTTTTTCACACTCATGCATCTATTTTACATACATGCTTCTTTCTGGAACCAAATTTGTAAACAAATGATGACCACAGCAATCGTACATCATAAACCGTAGCTGTTATTAGGGACATAGAACATTTGCTGTGGACTCATAACCAGAACTGAGATTAGATGAAACGCCATACAGTAGAACAATCCAATGACAGAACACAGTAGAACAGTCAACAGAACATCAGTGAAATCTCACCTGTGAGACGGCACGCTGTCTGGATCTGATAAAACTCGCCCATGCTGCCAATGGTCCTGGCCATTTCAGAGCCCACACCTGCAGAGAGAGACCCTTGGGTATTTTTACAGCAGGTCTCAACTTACCTGTTGGCCAGGTATAATGGCCTCTTCCAGAACCTTCCTGAATTATTCACCACCTTGCTTCGTGCCTCAGCCAATAAAAGCGGCTTGATTCGGTTTCACAGTCACATGACAGGGGTCAGTGAAACCCCAGAAGAGAAACACTGAAGGCAAAAGGTGACAGGAAGGGCAGATCTAGGATCAGTTAGTCTTATTGAAACCTACATCAGTGCTGCTGCACTTCAGTACAGCATTCTGCACTCGGATCAGTCTGGAAGTGCAATTTTGGGCAACATGCTCACTTCCATTCCTTTACCAGCCCGGTTCAGTTCAAAGCCACCCTTGTCCACTTCCATCACGTCGGTCTCTCTTTCTTCAGTCTCTGTTTTGTCTTTCTCTTCTCCATGACCTGAATTCCCTCCCTTGAATGCCATGTTGACTTCTCCTCAGGAGATTGGAACTGCCCTCTATAACGGCAGCCACAATCAAACCTCAAATCAAAAGCCTGTGGACAGCATCCAGTTTATCCTCTGAAATCAAGGATATCAAGAGAGTTTGTCCACCTTTGCTGCAGTAACAGCCTCTAATCTAACCAAAGGTATGGGATGGAGCTCCACCACTGTGGAGAAGCCCATAGCTCAGTGCTGGGGGGCGTTATACCCCTCTCTCATCATCTAAGCTCAAATCAGCTGTGTGGAAAAGAGCACCTGTGTCAGCAATGAGTGTGCCTTAAAGCAGCTAAACAGACTCATAAAAAGGGGTGTCCACAAACTTTTGGACATGTTACACACCTTTCGGTCTCTTCCAAGGGTGTCCTCTTTATTGACCACTGTCAAAAATCAGAACTAGCCTATCGGCATAAGATGTGCAGAAGAGGACAGGGCTTATGTTATCATTCAAATGAATGACAGAAAAAAGGGATTTTAGAGGTTTATGTTATTAGAGGGCATATAACGGTTCTATTGGAGAACTTTTATTTATTTATTTGTTTTCCTAAATTTATTTTTAATTTTACCCCATTTTTCCGTACCCACTCGTTAGTACTTTCCCCTATCACATGTAATGCGCATGATACTGGGTGGGTGAGGACTGACACATGCCTCCTTTAAAACATGTGAAACCACCTGCCTGCAGCCAAACTGCTGCTGCTGCTGATACACCGCCGGGCAACCAACGTGCTTGGGGGAAAGCTCTGTTGCACATAATTTTAAGCGTGTAAAGAGGTGTTGTAAAGAGTCTGTTTTTTGGTTCATTAACCCTTACAGATATTATAAGGCGACCTCAAAGAAGAAGTGTAATGAAGTGAAGAAATGAAGTGTTGGGAACATACAGGATTTGGTCCTATTATCCAATACTGCACAGTACTGCAAACCTAATGTGTGCAGGTGTGTCCTAATAATTAACACTAGTTTGACAAAAGTACTGGGACACCTGCTCTGTCATTGTTTCTTCTGAAATCAAGGGTAAGAGATCCAGTATCCAGCTTTTGTTGGAGTAACTGTCTCTACTATCCAAGTAAGGCTTTCTACAAGATTTTGGAGCCTTGCTGTGAGGAGCTGGTGCAGGCAGGGGTGAAACATCCACTAGCACGGGCCTCCTGCAAGAGAAGTGGCAGAAGGACGGAGACGAGGGGAGGGACAGGGGCGCCGGGCTGGGTCAGTAACACCAACAGGCTGGCAGATCACCAGAAACAGGAACGCTGGCGCTGCTGGCATAATTTGCCTCTGGAAAGAAGAAAGCAATTAGTGTTCCGATTTAGAAAAAGTGGGAAGAGGAACCACCAAGAGGAAGAGCAATTAGGTTCCCAAAACGTTTTGGGACATGTGCTGATTCAGGATTTTTTCCAAAATCAAGGGTATTAAAAAGAGTTTATCCTGCATTTGTTGGAGTAACAGTATTTTCTGGCCAGGGAAGAGGGCTTTTTACTAGATTATTACTTTTACTGTGAGGATTTGATTGCATTCATTATGAGTGTTGATGGCCACCCCACCTTAATCCCCAACCCATCCCAGAAGTAGTGGATGAAGCACCATCATTCCCGAGAACACAGTTCCACTGCTCCACAGCTCAACATGGCTAGAGGCCATGCCCACACCTGGCATTAGGCATGGTGCCAACATGTTCATGTTTACCTGCTTGAGAAAGTCCTATTTGATTGACAGTGCTTTTCCACAAGTACAAGCATTTGCACATCTGTGTCAGCACTAGGTGCAACCTCAAGTAGCTGAATGCATTTATTTTAAGGGATGCCCACAAATATTTGAGCATATAGAATATATATATATATATATATATATATATATATATATATATATATATATATATATATATATTGCATTATCAGTGATATGATAATGAACTGTTCCTAGAGCAGCTTTTGTTCTTAAATTGAACTTTGTAATACTATAATTCAGTTTTTTCTAATGCTGTTGCTATAGCTTCTTTAGATCCAGTGAATAATATGCATGTTGCGTGTTGGCAGTGTGAGGGTAACACGATGGTCTGTGAGCTGAAAAAAAAGGTCTTTCTTTCCTACAGCAGTCAGGTCAAGCATGGGGGTCACTTTCTATTCCAGCGCTCTGACAGACCAGCTGGCCTTCCATGTGTTCATCAGCAAAATGATAATGCACAGTGTACACGCCAAGCGTGAAAGGGTTACTGATGGCACTTTGAAGCTCGACTTTAGGTCTCCTCAGCTGGTGTTTTGGTCAGGAATCAGGAATTGGTCAGCTGCTTGCACAGAGCACATTGAAACATCACTATAGTTAATCAGGTTATATGGAATTAATGATAATTGATAATAAACTTAAATATTATTAATTAATAATAATGAATACTAGTGTTTTTTTATTATGGTTCTACAGAATCTAATGCCATATAAAATACACTGCCATGTATTTTAAACTGCTACTATTTTGTACTATTTTATTTGTCCTGATCAGGTCTTTTTTTAATCATAGTGAGTTCTACATTGTGTGTAAGTGTGTGTGTGTGTGTGTGTGTGTGTGTGTGTGTGTGTGTGTTTGAAGGAGAGCAGTAGTGATGGAGGTTGAGAGCCCTGCAGCGCAGCTGTTCTCCCAGTGCATCGTCAACCCCGTCCCTTTGCACACACACACACACACACACACACACACACACACATGAATGCACACACAAACGTGTGCACACACACACACACATTCTACCACAGCCTCCTTCACGCCGCCACTCTCTTTCTTTCTCTCTCTTTCTAGCTTTCTGTCTTTCTTAACCTGCACAGTCTATTTCTGATCCCATGCACACAGTTCTCTGCTGTAGCACACCTGTTTCAGCTAAAGCAGGGCCTGATTTAAATATGCACATCTCTGGAGAGTTGAGTTTGTGCTCACCATAAAAATGGTGGAACATATACTATATGTCCAAATGTTTGTGGACAACCCTAATGAATGCATTCAGCCATGTTAATTTGCAGCCATTGCTAAAACAGATGAACCTACTGGCATGATGCCTAATGCCAGGCGTTGGCCAGAGGGGTATAAAGCCCCCCAGCATTGAGCTGTGGAGCAGTGGAACTGTGTTCTCTATGGTGAGCTTGAGAGTTGAGGGTGAGGTGGGGTGGTGATCATTTATTTATATTATTTCTATAATGTGTCTAACATTAGACAGACATTTAGACAATTTATTCTGTGACGTTTTGCGGATTTTTTTCTCACCGGTACAGTATATAGACAAAAGTACTGAGACACTTGCATTCAATGACAAGAACATTAGTGAGGTCAGGATGTTGGATGACCACAAGCCCCCCCTCGTCCCCAACTCCCCAACTCATCCCAAAAGTACCGAATGGAGCACCAACCATCATTCCAGAGAACACAGCTCCATTGCTCCACAAGTCAATGCGCCTGGCATTGTGGGCTAGAGGTGGTGCTGGTGCCTATTCTATTGGCAGTACTTCTTTACAAGGACTAGATAAGCTGTGTGTGTGTGTGTGTGTGCACGTGCATTTGCACATCTGAGTCTGCAATTGGTATAACTTAAAGTAGCTGAATGCATTCATTAGAAGGGGTGTCCACAAACATTTGTCCACATAGTGTATCTGTGACATGCATGATTGACAGGTGATTGGCAGCCGTGTGGCCTCGGAGGTGTTGAGGGTAAGCATTATGTCACCGTAGCTACCACAGCGTGGCTTGTGGGTAATGGAGTGAAGATCAGAGGGGAGCCGCTCGCCTGGAGGAGCATGTGGCATTAAAACAATGTGAACCTGAATAACAGTGTGTGTCTGTGTGCGTGTTAAATGCCAGGATGTGGCAGGATTGGGCAACTGAGGGAGGGGGTGGAGATGAGAAAATGATGGAGATGAGAAAAAGAGAAGTTTATACACTTACAGGGCTTTGAATTCACTTTTTTTAGCGTGTGTGGGTGTGTGTGTGTTGGTGTGGGCTGGTATATGGACATACGTGTTGTGCATGCTGGTGTGTGTCCAAACTTGCTGCATTTGCACAGCCTTTTCTTTTCTCAACTGTATGCGTGTGTGCATGTGCATTGGTGTGCATGCTCATGCATATGTGTGTGTGAGTATATGAGGTGTTAGCTAATGCTGCCGCAGGTCTATCCACATGCCCCCCTCCCCCCCCCACCCACACACACACACACACACACACACACTTCCCTACCCACCCCCCTCCCTCCTGTGTGTACTCCACCAAAAGCCTCCCAAATCCCCCCGGTGAGATGGGGTGCTATGTTAAGACAGCGCTGGAACTGTAGTTTCTAGCCTGCGCCATTCGCAGCCACACAGAGCAAAAATAGAAACAGTCATGCACCCGGAATGTACTTTCCCTCCAGGAAGTTAGGCAGGCATGGGCAGTCCTGATAGGATGAGGAGCTTCATGTGACTGAACGTTCCCAGGCCAGGATTGGGTCACACATTTTGGAGCAGTTTGAAGAGAAGTGTTTCTGACGGGGATGGAAGGCCCAGGGGAGTGAGAGCGAGAGAGATAGAGACAGAGAGAGAAAGGGAGAGAGAGAGAGAGAGCTAATGAGAGGAGAGAAAGAGAGAGTGTGAGCAAGAGAAAGAGAGAGAGAGAGATAAACAGAAACAAGAATCTCTGAAGCTCAAAGCTAAAGCGGCTTTCAGAATGTGCATCCTGCACCTTCCTCCTCTTATAGCATTCACACTCCAAAGCTTCCTGTGATGGAGCTTCATTAATGATCAGAAACTGGAGGAACAATGGAGGAACAACATGCAGCAACATGCTTGCTGGAAAAACACTGCCTTAGCTGGTTGAGGAGCCCCAGGCCGAGGTCCCAATGCAGGCGGGAGGTGGACATGTTTGGTTTTTAAGCACTATGATGGGGACAAAGCATGCAAAATGCAAAATGATAAGAAGTGCATGAAGTCACTTGGTAGCTTCCATCTCTGCTAAAGAAAACTTAAGGTGGTTCAGCTGATCGACCAGCTTAGCTCTTAAGCAGCAAAGGCTATGTCTTTGCTCCAGTTTGATGGTTTAGGTGCTCTACTAGCATGACCAGCTTGACCAAGCAATTCGACAAGCATGGCCAGCTTGACTAAGTTGGTTGACCAACATATACAGAATGACCATGCTGATGATCTAGATCTGGTCTACCAGCTTGACCAGCATGACCAACATGACCAGAATGACCAAGCTGGTTGACCAGCTCAGTTCCTAACTAGCAAAGACTTGTTTTTTGCTCCAGTTTGATGGTTTATCTATCCTACCAGTATGAGTAGTATCAGTAAGTGTGATAAAGCTAGTTGACCAGCATGGCCTAACTGGTTAATTAGCTTGAACAAACTAGACAACCAGTATGATCAGCGCTTAATAATCATCTTGGTAGCATTGGTCGTGCTGATAACTGATGCTAATCCATCAAACTCCAATGAAAACATCCTTTATGTTGGTCAAGAGCTAACCAGCCTGGTCTACCAGCTTAACTTGGTCAATGGATGACCAGTTTTTCAATCACCTTGGCCACAATTTTTCACTTTTGTGAATCTATGCATCTGGCAGTTGTTAGTTACATTGTGTCTAAACGTCATGATGGATGGACCAATAGAAATTGTTTTTTCCTTCTCCTATAAAAAAGTTTATTGGACATTTTAGGAGCATATAATCTGTGCTGGAAATTGCAAATTAAGAAAGAACCTCAGATTTAAGACTCAAGAAGAAATGCAGTGTCCTCTGGTCCGTATAGAAGTGGAATGAACAGTGGAATGAACAGGGTTCCTTGATGCCCTTGGGGCAATACATGACATGGCCACTGTTAACTGGACCACACAGAACAAGGGGCCACAGACTGTGCATGCAATCTAATTAAACAAGACAGTGCAGCACAGTCCACTGTATCACAGCACAATAGCCCAAGACCGGCCTAGAATAAGCCTAGACATTGCAGTTGAGCCCAACACTGATATCTCTCAAAGAAACACATTTACAGTGTGACCGTAGTGTAGAGTGACTCCAGTGACTCAGAAAGCCTCAGTGTGGTTCTAGATTGTAGATCAATAGAACATCAAATAGGATGCATGAAAGGAATCTTGTATCAACCAAAGCTTTAGACTCCCTTTGAACATTCCAGATCAGTCTGAGTCCACTACTTCCAAGCTCTCACTGGAGTCTGTGAAGGCCTCTCTTGGGCTGAGCCACGGGCCAAGCATGGAGGATATTTCAAGGTTCTTTAGCGTGGCAGTGCCATGCCTGACACAGCAAGCCACTCGCCTGCGATTATTTCAGTTTCACAGCTTACCGCATCCTTCATGACATCACTGCCCTGTCCTTCTGCTGGTCAGGGGCAAGCATGACATCACGGCCGCCTCAGAGATACGGACACGTGTCATGGCTAGAAAGGCCTGGGGCATCGCAGTGGACAGAGACATAGGAAGGGAAGGGAAGACAGTGTGTGTGTTATATGCCCATAATGCAAAGTCATGACAGCGGGGTTGTCACATGACTCCCAGCAAACTGAACTGGATCCTATAGGACCTAAAATGGACAGTTTTCCACTCCGAGATTCAAACTAATGTCCAAAGTCCAAAAGAATTGCTCATCTTTGTACTGTGTCCAGGCCTTGGTATATATGACTAGTGTATAGATAATCTTTAGAAAAAAATATATAACAAACATGAAAGCCTTTTAATGTGTGTTTCTGGTGCCATCTGGTTGTGAGATGTGAAATTGCTCAATTTTAAAGGCTCAATTCAGCCTCTGTTTATAAACCACTTAGTATTGGGACACCTGCTCATTCATTGTTTCTTTTCAAATCAAGGGTACCGGCTTTGCCGAAGTAAATGTCTCTACTGTCCAGGGAAGACTTTCTACTAGATTTTGAAGCATTCCTTTGAGGATTTGATTGCATTCAGTGACAAGAGCGTTGGTGAGACCAGGATGTTGGATGACCACCACCCCATCTCATCCCCAACTTCCCAACTCATCCCAAAAAGCACCCTCATTCCAGAGATCACAGTCCACCTGCATCACTTCTCAATGATGGGGGGCTTTATACCCCTGTAGCCCATGCCTGGCATTAGGCATGGTGCCAAGAGATTCATGTTAATCTGCTCCAGAGAGCCCTATTTAATTGGCAATACTTCTTTACAGAGACTAGACAAATTGTGTGTGTGCATTTTCACATATGTGTCAGCAATGGAGATCATTAATGTGATCAACTAAAAGTAGCTGAATACATTCATTAGAAGGGGCATCCACAACCTTTTGGAAAGCAAATATGTTGCTTTTAACCTAGTAATTATTTTAGTGTAGTGTGTATGTAAACATGTTGACTAGAGCGCTACTGATGTGCTGAAGCCATTATTAAAGGCCTTCCACCTGCCTGTAAGTTGGTATGCACCTTCACTCTGATGCTCCTTACAGGCTCCTGTGAGTAAAGACTACACCCTCCACCCTCCACCTGATCCACTTTCACACTCCAGCCATCGCTCATCTTACAGCTGTCTCTAGAATACATAGAATAGACACAATAAATGTATAACCCTTCCAACATGTGTTTCTGCTGACATCTGTTGGTGAGAGGTGGAATTGCAGGCTGAGGTGGTGTTGGACCTACAGGCTCAATTCACCCTCCTGTTTACAAACAAACAGCAGATACTCATTAGCCTTAAGTGCAGCTTTGCTAAAAGCATCACTGTGTTTTTGTGTAACGCTGTAGATTAAACTAAAAGGTCAGTTACCAATGGAGTTCTGTACTGAAACTGTCCCACAGGAACGGCCATTAAATGACTTATCATGAGTCATCATCTCCTTCCATCACTGTCAGATTACCTTTGAAGCCTGCAGACGGCGGCTCGCATAGAACTGTCTATAAAATTTTAATACAGTGTGGTGTGTGCAATGTGTGAGTGTGTTAAGGAGTGATGTGTAGGCCTCACTTTCAAGGATGTGTGTGTGTGTGAGCATGTGTGTCTATTCTCTCTCCTCCCACACATTATCATGTCTAAAATTATCTCTCCCAATGAGGAAAGGAGACGTCCCCCCTGCTCTGGAAGATGCTGGATCATTCTGGATTGTACCATTTAGAGGTTGAAGATGGAAATATCTCTCATTTCAAGCACAAACACATACACACACACACACACACATACACACACGCGCACATACATGAACATTAAGAAGTCATTTTAGTGTCCACATTCAAACACACAGATAGACACAACTGATCACATCGGTATTAGCTCCACTCTCTCTCTTTCTCCCTCTTATGCAAGTTCCCTTCACGCCTCAAAGAAACAATATGAGGTCAATCAGCCAGGACATGGTGTCTGAAAGTATCTATGAAAAAAGACAAAGCTCAGACTCAGGCTACTGATCTCAGGCTACTGATCGTCCATATTTATCAGAAACCACATAAGCAAGTCTACTGAGATTACTTAACATGTGGGTTACATGGCTTCCATACAATCTCATCCTTTATTTTAAAACCGAAAAATGACCAAATACACATAGGGTGACAAAGTGAACACTGCACAGTTTTAATAAACACTTCGGCGAGAAAGACTTGAGCAACTGGTGACCAATGATCGAGGGGCTGCTGTTGAACCGACAGAATTCTACGGCATCTGTAGCCCACTTGCTAAGGTAGCCTTTGCTTACCTAGCTCGGCTAGCTGCAGCCCCACCGAGTATCAGACAGCCCAGACAGTGCAGTTGCTGACGACTAAACACTGAGCTACCGGCACAAGTGTGGATGATAAAATCATGTCTGAAAGAGTGAAGTCAAGCGACTGGTGTTGAGAGTAACACAGAACACAGAACACAGACTGTGTTCTAGCTAATCCAGACTAAAATAACACGTTTGGAGGATAGAACCTCATATCTGAGAGCACAAAGTCGAGTGAGTAGTCTTAGGAGTGTTTTCCACTGTTTTCAGGCACGTTTTATGTGACTGGTTCATGCTTGCTCATATTTAATTCAAACCCAGCGCTAAACTTGCAACGACTGTGGGCTGTTTCCCCCCCCCCACACCTGTTTTCAGAGCCTGAGCTCCCACAGCACCCCATCCTGTGGCTCTCTTAAATGCACAGGGAATGAGCCTATTTTGCCACGTAATAAACATATCCAGAACATTAATTGGACGCATCGACACATAATATTTTATGATATACCGTCAACATTTAGAAACACCACGGTATAGTTTCATCGTTATACTCACCAAGCCTACTGAACACCTTCACAGGGTTGGAGGGGAGTGTGTGATGATTTAGGCCTACAGTTAGAACCATGCTAATTGGTAAAATATAGGCCTTCATAACGTAAGCTACATTAGCTGCATAGCTACAACACAAAACTAAAGGAGAAAACCTAAAAAAAAAACATTTCATGGCTAACTGACAACATTTGGGGTAAGATGAGACGATTACAGACACTCATCCATTAACAGACATTACCCTTTCATCACTTCAGACCCATGGTTATACTTTGTATACCGTGGAAGACCTACATGCTACTGTACACCTCCAAACCTGCCATGTTGATGTGAATGCAGTAGAATTCCTGTATTGAGAGTAATGTGGGTAATGTTGAGTTGCAGGTATAAGAAAACACCTCCCAGAGTCTCAGTACCGAAAGTGAAAGAGGTTGAGGTGCGTCTGTTTAACTCCACACATTCAGCTGAATACTGAATTCTCTTTTTAAAACTGGCACAAAGGTAAGTAACCTCGCTTTAGGGAAGTGCTGATCTGCTTTGACAGTGAGCTTCCTAATAAAACTCTGATTTATTGGAAGTTTATTAAAAATCATGTTTATGTTTTATATTTAAGGCAAGTTTATATTTAATAAATTAGACTTTAATTATATAGGGGGACAATTTCAGTTTTTCACTTTCTCACTTTCTGCCTTTGTGAAATCTCACAAGACTCCAAATGAAAGATATTATTAAATGTCTTCTTTATTAAGACAACCTCAGAGGTCTTCAGCTCTGCCTCTCTTTGTTTCTCTTTCAAACCTGCTGACTGTAACAGGTGTCTTTGTCTTGCCCTTGTGTTTTTTTCCCTTCCTGGTCTGTGTCTCTGGTTTTCCCTGTTAGGTGCACATCAGCACATGGCTCTGTTTATGGTTGTTTCTGGTCTCCGCCCTATAGCCCCGCCTTGTCATTAGTGTTCCCACCTGTGCCTCCTTTTTAGCCCTGCCCTCTAGTTAGTCTCAGGTGTTGCTTGTTGGTCCTTGTTATAAGTACCTTTGTTTAAGCCTTTATGTGTTTGTGTGTTCTTTGCAGTTTGTGGTTTGTTAGCTTGGCCTTTTGCTTGTTTCTTTAGTTAGTTGTACAGTGTTTGTTTTCTTTTTGTCCTGTTTGCTTCCTTTGCTTTTGTGTTCAATGAATCCTGGGTGTACGTCCGCCTCTGCCTCCAAGCTCCATAACATTACTCTTAGAAATTTCATCTACCATTGCTGTAATCACTTGGTTATCACGAGCAATAAAGGAGCTGGAACCTATTTAGGACTGACCACTGAACAACCAGGTCCCTCCTCTCTTTCCTGTTCATGCGGGTCATGTGTGTGCTCCGGGCTTTTGAATTGCTGTGTGCAGGTTAGTGTTTTTTTGTTTGGAAGTGAAAGTCATAGGAAACATTCTTCTGATTCTGATTCTGATTGCACCACACCGTTCCTGCAGATCTAATAAGAGCTTCTTATGCTGTAAATCTCCCGTTACCTGTATCTATATCATAAAATATGCAAATATGGATTAAATCAGGAGATCTTGTGAACACCTCCTCCCCCTTCCGCTCTGAACTGACTGAACTCTGACATGCACCCATTACAAATACTGTTTATTTTTGTACTTGCACAATGCACTTCACACATGCACATGCAACTCTACTGTATTCTTTAAATGTCTTTACTTGGTGTTTGTTTTTCTTTTGCTGAGCTTTACTTTAGTGTACTTCAGTGTGTGTATATATTTTTTATTATACTGTATATACATATTCAGTTTCTCTCTTTATATTGATATTTATAAGATTGTCAGTAAATAGAGGAACTGCAAAGTAAGAATTTCATGGTACAGTGTAACTGCTTGTTTCTGCTGTGCACTTGAACCAGAAACAACTACAATGAACACCTTTCTCCCTTAAGATGGCAGCAGAGGCCTCTTTTTCTGTTCTCTGACAAATTAAATAATGTGGAAATGGGTTGAAATCCAGATGAATTCCAGGGAATTTCCCTGAGTATTGTTTTAGTGGGTCTGCCACTATTCCATATGTGCAAATTTACACATGTTCCATATGTGCTAAGTGTAAATAAGTGAACAGATCCTCTACAGAGAACAGGTTTACATTGAGTTTTTATGCATCTTATTGTAACATCATGGAAAAAATAAACACAATTTTTAATGTGCTTTTACTTTTGCTTATACTGCATTTATTTGTTTAATTGTTAGATTCCGTTTAATCTTTGTAAAGCATGTGGCTAATTTACAGAAAATAAAAAGGAGGGGGAAGAATTAACAATATGTAATTTCACCAAAGTAGACGAAAGTCTTGCCTAACACCGTAACACCATAATTATAAAAAAATAATAATAAAAATTAAGGATATTTTAGGGATTGTGTCTTGCTCTGCGATGTCTATCTGCAGTGGTTTTATAAATGTTTATTTTATTTAAAAAAAAACACTTTATTTTAATATGTTTAATATGCATATAGTTTTGTCCTCCTGTAAAGTATGAACCTGAGCCTCACCACAAGAATTTCAAAGCATAAATGTCCTGACATGTTGGAGCAAATGACAAATAAACCTGAAACTGAAACTTGAAACTTGTTGTTACGTGGGGCTTTTATTTTGAAGAACGGCATCCACGCATCCACCGAGCAGCAGGTATCGACCAGCCAGGGGTAGCGCAGCTGTACGGTACTGGCCTTTATTCTGTCTTCACTGGTCCTCACTTGTGTAAAACACGTGTAGATCAGAACAATGTCTGTAACGTTGAACCTCAGGGTTGTTAGATGCCAGTTTAGCCGAGAGGGGTGCGGTTGCAGTAGGACTTCTACTATGACTATCTGCAGCTTGTCCTCACCCCTCATAGTCAGGACTGAGTGCTGTGTAGGTAGTGGACTGATATGTCTGTATGTTGTGCCTATAACTGTTCTTCATATTTATCATATGTATTTTATTTTATTGTTTCTTGCCTTATGTATGCAGTCATGTGGAGTGTAGTGTTTCTCGATGTTGGACCGTGGACCAGTCTTGGGACAGCAGTATGTAAATTATGAAGTAGTGCTTACCTTAGGGGACAGCTTGGGGACGCCCACACCTGTGAGGTGGAGTGAGTGAGGATATTCCATTTTTGGCTTGTGAGGTTGCTAACTGGACCCTCCAACATGTGGAGTGGTCCGTTGAGTCACGGTACTAATTGTTTTGGGCTAATGGTTTCGGGGGATT